>NW_023601653.1:70300341-70322053 GCF_014898055.3 Talpa occidentalis
AGCAGACCTCTCCTGCCTCTCTGGCTGCTCCCCTCGGCAGTGTATTTCAGTTTATCTGCCTTTCTTCTGCTCCCCACTCTGTCTCAGTGACTCCTGCTCACCCCCACACCCCCCACACCTCTGGCCTGTACCCCAGCTCTTGTATGCATAAATAAATAAATGTTTAAAAATTTAAAAAAAAAGAGAGGAGAAGCATGTGCCTAAGACAGTTTATTTGGACAAGTGGCAAGTTTAACGGCTTCATCTTGTGCACAGGGTGATAGAGGTGGGATCAGGGAAGAGGGTTGCTTAAGTCCTGGAATATCAATCCCCCAATATGCCAGCAACCATTGGGAGCAGAGAATGAAAGCAGGGGTGTGTGAAATTTTAGCAGTTCTAAAAGATAAATGCTTAATCCCTACCTGTGTAGGAAAGAGGAGGGAGGAGGGATGGGGTGCAGGGAAACTGGAACCTGAGATGGAGGGCGTGGCCTGGGCTGGTGGAGCTGTCACCTGTGTGCAGTGTCCCCATTGCTAAGAATGCAGCGTTCAGGGCACCAGTCATGGGGGCACTAAATGTGGGGGGATGTGGGCATGCGCCTTCCCCTGGGTAGGGGCCATCCTACCTGACTTTCTCCTACCCTCCGCAGAGCTGTAGTCGTCATCACCCTTTGCCCTCTGAGCTGCCCCAGGGCTGTCTCTGGTTCTCGCTGTCCCTGGGCCTGTGAGGATGGCACTGTGCCCGGTGGGGCGGGGAGCTCAGGCTGGTGTCCAGTTCTCAGTAAGTGTGTGAGTGAGTGTGAGTGCGCACAGAGGCTGGAGGGCGTCTGCAGATCAGAGCAGGGTGGGGAGAGCATCTAGAAGGAAGGGCCGCAGCCTGGAGCCCCAGGATCTGTGACTTGGAACCACTGGCCTTGTGGCACCAACACCCTGAGCGGCCAGAACCGCATCAGTCACTGACCAGACGAGCCCCAAGAGGACATAGGGGTAAGTTGGGCTCTGGAGGGATGGGTTATGGCCCCTTCAGGGGGAGGCTGAGGAGCCAGGGACACCCAGAAAGAACAACTCAGTGCAAGCAGGGAGGGGAACTGGAGAGCTCTGTGTCTCTGCCCTGCCCCAGCCTGCTGCACCGGAGCCAGATCCCTTTCTCAGGGCCCTGCCATCTGGGGGCTCTGCTGAGGGTGGTGATCCCAAGTAGGGAGCAAGGTGTGTGAAGAAAGGAGCGGAGCTGGGGCTGTGGGGGGTCCCCAGGGGTGCATGGTGGGTGGCTGTCCAGTGTTCGGGGGCAGCGATGGCAGGGAGGGACCTGGCAGCTGGTGGTCCTGTGGGGGCACTGAGAACAGGGTTTTGTGGACTCTCACCTGGCCCTGGCGGGAGGGAGGGAAGAAAGGGAAGAGGAGAGAGGAAGTGCAGGGCGGTGGGGGCGCAGTTTGCATGAGAAACAAACTTTCTTTCTTTCACTTGCAGGCGCTTGCAATGGCGGGCACCCTGGACGAGCTCTGGCGCCAGTGCACCTGGGCCTTAAACAATGGAGGTAGGAGATAGAGACGCCCAGTGGGAGCTTCACCCCTTTTTCAGTCCAGTCTGATGCCAGACATTTGGAAGAGCCAGATACGGTGATGAGCGAGGCTTGGGGGTGGTCGGGGCTGGTGTCCTGTGGGCGTGGTGGCCAGCACGGCTGTCTCTGTCCCCTTTGCTTTCCTAGATCCTAGAACTGATTCCTGGTTCCTGGTGCACTCGCCGCTCCCGGTCACCCTCCTCTTTGCCTTCTATCTCCTCCTGGTGGTGGCAGGTCCTGCCATCATGAGCCACCGGGAGCCTCTGAGGCTGGCTGGACCCCTGGCTGCCTACAACCTGGGCCTAGTGCTTCTCTCCGGGTACATATTCTATGAGGTAAGACTGTGGGGAGCCTGAAGAGTTCTAGGGCCACTTCCTTTTCGGGGTACTCAAGAGAACGCTGGAAGTGCCTGACAGGAGCAGGTGAATTCCCTCCCTCTCTCTCTGTCTTGCCTTCCTATAAGACACAAATCTGCCTCACCGACTCCCTTTGCCAGGCTCGTGGAGGTTAGTGGCAGCAGGAGTGGCATTTCTGATCACCTCGCACTTCAATACCCCACCACCTCCTGTTTTTCCCCGGCTATGTGGCCTCTGCCCAGTTTTCAGAGCCCCAAGCCCAGGGTCCCTGCCAGACACTCTCAGTCGCTGTGTAAGGAGCTCACATCCAGGAGGGGCGAGTGATGTGGCGATGTGGAGACCGGTGATTTTAAGCCAGTGCCAGCATGCGTGCACCAGGGACAGGCAGGCAGAGGCGCTATCTGGGCCTGGGCCTGGGTGTTGGGAAAGCTTGTCAGAGAAAGTGGTCACAATTGGTGGCATTTTAAGCAGTAATGATGGTGAGACCTGCTCCCAGCACTTCACATAAATTGGCTTGTCTCATCTCACAATTCCACTACCCTGGGGCACAGAGGGGTTAAGTAACTTAGCAGGGGGCAGCAGGCAGGGGCTGGATTTGCACACAGCACAGGGCCTGCAGCCTCACCACCACCCCTGCTCCAGCAGAAGCAGCAGGTCGCAACGGCCAGACTTCTTTCACCTTCTCCCTCTTCCTGATTGCTCATGTTCAGTCCATGCTCTAGATCCTAGAATTGTCTTCCCTAAATGCCAAAAGCCACATGCTACTGCCCTGCTTGGCTCCCCAGCTCTCCCCACCAGCAGGGGCAAAGTTGAGCCCCTCTGGCAGACACTTAAACCTTCCTTAGTCCTTCCATGCCCCAGGCCTGGACACATGACTGTCCAGTCACTTCTCCTCTGGTGCCCTGGCAACCCCTCACCCCACAACCTTTACTCTCAGGCCGTTGTCACCGCTCTTGAAGCCGTCCCTGGCTCCCCACTGTCAGGTTGTTTTCCTCCTTAGCTTTTCATATCTCTTCTCTGTGGAGGATTGGGGTGGGCTCCCCCAGCTGGTGAGCATCTTACCGTGTTTCCCCACCTCTGTTTTGCAGTGACTTCCCTCAGTAGCTTGAAATCAGCACTGGGAACAGAATTTACACCAGGTCAATTGGCCAAAACTACAATCCGCCCCCGAGCCTACCAAGTGCCTACAAAGCATTTACCCACACCACTGGCCGCAGGTGGCTTTCCTCCCCTGTTTTAGGAATTGCATAATAGTCCCCCTCAAAACTGCAAGTGCAAAGCAGGGCCCCATCTCACCTTTTAAAGACAGGCTCAGCATCATGGCTTGTACTGTGAAGCAACCACGGGTAACTTGGAAGACATGCCCTAACCAATGGGTCCCTTAATAATGGTGGCACATTACTCTCCTGCCCCCTAAATCCTTTGAAAATCTGTTATGCACAAGCGAGGCCCCTGCTCAGAGCCCTCAGTGGTGCCCTTTGCCTCTATGATCCTTCAAGTAAGGACGTGCGTGTGTTTTGTTGTACTGTGGTGGCTCGGTGCTCAGTACACTGCCTACAATGGCATTAGTCTTGGTTAAACCATCACTGTCAAACAAATAAATAAATGATAAAATTCAAGCTCCTTAAAACAGCCTTCAAGACCCCTCCATCTGTGTGCACCTAAGTTACAGCCCCGCCCAGTCCTCATTGCCCCTGGTGACATAGAAGAGGTCCAGGCCCCATGAGTGATCCTCCCAGCTGCTCACTTTTTTTTTTTTAAGATTTATTTATTCATGCATACAAGAACCGGGGTACAGGCCAGAGGCACGGGAGGGTGAGAGGAATCACCAGAGACAGCGGGGAGCAGAACAGGCAGATTCACTGAAACACACTGATGAGGGAGCAGTGGGTGAGACAGGAGAGGTCTGCCACGCCATGTGGGATTCTCGTCGGCCGGCCAGGATTGAACCCATGCTACAGAGGCTGCAGACAGCTTCACAGCGCTGCGCTCAACTGCCTGCACCACCAGGGGAGGCCCCCAGCTGCTCACTTTTTGCCTGAGGCTTCCCCGTTCTCCACTACTAACTTCTGGAATATCTCCTTGTCCTACTCTTCATCTGGCACCAGCCTTAAAAGTACAACTGTTCCCCCCATTCTCATGAGACTCTGAGCTTCCTGGGACAGGCCATCTCCGTGTCTCCTCTAAGCCCTTTAG
Organism: Talpa occidentalis; assembly: GCF_014898055.3. Classification (NCBI taxonomy): domain Eukaryota; kingdom Metazoa; phylum Chordata; class Mammalia; order Eulipotyphla; family Talpidae; genus Talpa; species Talpa occidentalis. The sequence continues at coordinate 70,304,430 of NW_023601653.1, forward strand.
CACTTCACTTAGGGTCTCACACATAGTAGTTACCCTGCGTGGATTTGTGGTCTAAGAACAGAGACCAGGCACATGTGTGCAAGTCCCAGCCTCTGACCTGGCCTCTCCATGGGGTTTATGTGATCAGCAATCATTCATCTAGTGCTGGGGAGGACCGAGGAAGGTTAGGGAGGGTAAGGGAGGACCAGTGCTATCTAAAACACACCTGATGGGCCTCTTCTGGTGGCTCAGCGGCTGAGCACTGGGCTGAGAAGCTGCCCACAGACTCTGCAGTGGCCGGTTCAATCCCCGGCCAGCTGGCGAGGGTCCCACATGGTGCGCAGACCTCTCCTGCCGCCCACTGCTCCCCTCAGCAGTGTACTTCGGTCCTTCTGCCTGTTCTCCTCCCCGCTCTGGTTCTGGTGAATTCTCCAGCGCTTCTGACTGTACCCAGTGCTTGTATAAATAAATAAATAAATATAAAAAAAATTAAAAAAAAAAAAAACACAGCTGGAGGAGGTATTGACCCTGTGGGCCCAGAGCCAGTTGGGGCTCAGCAAAGTGGGAACGGCCTTTCTCATGCTTCCTTCCCCCTTCCTTCCAGTTCATGGTCACCTCCCTTCTGGCCAAGTACAGCTACTTCTGCCAGCCGGTGGACTACAGCCAGAGTGAGCTTGGAATAAGGGTATGGCCCGGAGTGGAGCGAGAAGAGCTCGATCAAGGACGTGTGATGGGAGGCAGTGAACCCATTGGTTCAGCACTGGCTCGGAAGACCTCAGTTTGAGTCTCACTGTGCTAGTTGCTTGCTGTGTGACCCTGGGTAGCTTACTTACCTTGTCTGGGCCTCCATGTTCTTACCAGTGAACGAGAATAATAATGTCTACTTAAGAAAAGGAAGTGATTGCAAGAAATGATTGCAAGGAAATGATTGAAGCAGAAAATGCGTAAATATGTTTAGTGCTGGGCCTGGCACATATTGAGTGGTAGGTGTTTCATTATGGAAGCAGAACAAGAGGCTTCCTTGCAGCAAAAAGAAAAAAAAATCTAGCTGAGACTTGACATGTACCAGGCGGTGATGGGGCAGCTGCATCCAGGGATGTTGCGTGCAGAGCCACAGCGCCACCTGGTGGCTTGGTGGGACGGCAGACGCTCCTGTCCCAGCCTGGGAGCACGGATTAAGAATCAGCCTTCCGTTGCTGCTTTGCTGTGTTTTGTACTGTTATTATTTTTTCTTCACACTGATGTCTTATTTGGTTCCCTAGTCCTATTATAAGTGAAACCATCTGATATTTTCTTTTTTCCTTCTGGCTTATTTTACTGAGCATAAATCCTTCTAGCTCCATCCATGTTGCTGTGAAAGCCATGAGTTTATCTTTTTTGATTGCTGAGTAATATTCCGTGGTGTATATATACTACATCTTCTTGATCCAGTCATCTATTTTTGGGTATTTGGGTTGTTTCCTGGTTTTACCTATTGTAAATAGTGCTGCGATAAACATAGGGGTACAGGTGGTCTTTTGAATCGTTTTTGTGTCCTTTGGGTAGATCCCTAGGAATGCACAGGTGCATTGGGGAAGGAAATTCTATGGGGATTAAACTTGAGGGGGTAGATGGAAGCAAATATTGTTTAAAAATGATCACTGATGTAAAAAGAAAATAGCAAAAAAAAAAAAAAAAAAAAAGAATCAGCTTTCCAACAAACAAGATCCCTAGGACACTAAATGCTCCTTAGACAGCAGGGCTCTCTACTGAGGGGTGCTTGGTCTTGGAGAGAGCTTCTGTTAGCGTTCCCGGTAGACCTGCCCCTCTGTCCCTCTCTAAAAGGAACCTCCCTGCAGAGAGGTGGGCACTGTTGGGCCAGGACATGCAGAAGGGCAGTGGGGATGGGACAAAAGTCAGCCCCACCAGGGTGAGCAGCAGGACAACATCTGGCTCAACTTCTCCTTCCTGCCCAGCAGATGGCGAGCGTGTGCTGGTGGTGTTTCTTCTCAAAGGCCATTGAACTGCTTGACACAGTAAGAATAACTTCTCTTGGACATCCTGCAGGGGAGGAGGAGGGAGAGGGATCAGAGGGAGGGAGGGAGGAGCTCAGGGGACTGTGGTGATGGTGCACGGGTGTCTTAGGGAAGGAAATTCTATGGGGACTCAACCTGAGGGGATAGGGGAGAAGCAAATATTGTTTAAAAATTAAAAAAAAAGAAATAAAATTCCTATATAAGACGTTAAAAAAAAAAAAAGAATCACTTCTCTTGTTGTCTTGGACAGACAGGTTCTATCAGCTGGGTCTGGGGGCGTGTATGTGGCACCTTCAGTGTATCTGGTGGGTGTTTTCAGAGTTTGCTCAGGCAGCCGTGCCTGAGGCTTATGTCAGAGTCTGGCAGGGGAAGGATGCTCACAGAGGTAGCCGCTCACCTCCACAGGCTCCCTCAGGCCTCTCTACATCCATGCACAGGAAAAAGTATGCTTTTAACCCCACAGGCAGCCGAGGTCCAGGGTAAATGAAATTGAACTGATATGAGGCAGCAGGGGTCACCAGATAGTAAAAATCATAGGTTCAGGAGGAGATTAGTTTTCCTGCATGTGAATCCAGGAGGCTGGTGGGACTGAGTGCGGTGGGCAAGGTCATAATTTTAGGACAGTGATGAAAGGAAGAGATTCTTTGCTCTCTCTTGCAAAATGGAGTCCAAGTAGAACACGTTAGGGAAGTTGCCTTACAGTTACCTGGGTGTTCAACCCTGAATTCTCTCCTAAGAGCCCTGGGATGTGTGTTGGATGCTGCAAAGAGCGCAGTCTCTGAAGCCAGGCTGTATTCAAATCCAGATGTGACCACCTACTAGCTGTGTAACCTTGGATAAGCGCCCTAACCTCTCTGTGCCTCGGTTTGTCATCAGTAAAACAGAGATAAGAAGACTATAAACGGGGCCTCCCTGGTGGCGCAAGGGGTTAAGTCGCAGCACTGTGAAGCTATCCGAAGCCACTACAGCACAAGTTAGATCCCCAGCCAGGAAGCTACCCACATGGCACAGCAGACCTCTCCTGCCTTGCCCCTGCTCCCCTCAACAGCATGTTTCAGTCAATCTGCCTGTTCTGCTCCCCACTCTGTCTCTAGTGAATCCTCTCACCCCCTACACCTCTGGCCTGTATCCCAGCTCTTATATGCATAAAAAAAAACTTTAAAAAAGAGATCATATACCATACTGTGTTATGATTTTTATGCATACAAAATACCTGGCACACAGTCAGTGCTATGTAGGTATGTGGTTGCTATTTCCCTTGAGTTTACACCTGCCCTTCAGTAACACGGACAGAATCACCCTGTTCCTCCAAGTGGCAGTGGAGGCTCTAGGAGGGTCTGGTCCCCAGTGTTGACATGTTTCTTCCACTCCAGGTCTTCTTCATATTACGAAAGAAGCGGGAGCAGATCACCTTCCTGCATGTCTACCACCACGGCACCATGCTCTTTAACTGGTGGGCTGGAGTCAAGTATGTGCCCGGGGGGCAAGGTAAGCAGCGTGTGGGGTGCCTCCCTGCCCTCACACGGTCTGGCTCCCCTTCTCTGCAGCATGGAAGCCAGGTCTCTGCTCCCGCTTTATCTCCATTGTTCCTCCGGGGGAGGAAGAGGAGGCAGGTGGGTCATGCGCACAGCTGTCAGGCCAGAGATCACGGAGGGAGTTAGGAGGGCTCTCACTTAGCAGCCTGGAAACCCCAACCTGGAATCACGACTGCCCTCAGGGGCACATGCCAGACCTCCTATGGCAAGGTCTTCTCAAGGATTTTCTCTGCAGGGTTCCCAGAGTTGCTCTGGGCAGCTTAGAGAGAATGAATGAGCAAGCCCAGACCGCAGTTAGGCCATGACTAGGCTATTCTCTACCTCCCCTGCCCCACTCTGCAGCCTTCTTTGTCGGGATGCTGAATTCTTTCGTTCATGTCTTCATGTACCTGTACTACGGACTGGCCAGTCTGGGGCCCCACATGCGGCGCTATTTGTGGTGGAAGCGACATCTCACCACCCTGCAGCTGGTGAGAGCCCCCCGCCCCCACTCCCACCCTGCAGCTAGTGAGAGCCCCCACCCCCCAGTTCTATGCTGCACCCTGGGTTCTGTTCCAGCCTGTCCCAGGGGCTTGATATCTGACCATGAACAGGTCCTTCTTGTTGGGGCTACCTTAATTTCCCAATTTGCAAGGGTCTCAGTAGCTATCTTGTCAGATCCTAGAACCAACCCAGCTCACTGACTTGATGCAGGACCTGGAGTCTGTGGCTGTCATACTTCAGGCCTCAATCTCATCATCCGTGAAATGAGGAGGCTGGACTACATGACGGCAAATACCCTGCAAGTCTGTGATCACTGACTGACCCCAGGAAGACTCTTAGGATCACAGTTAGGGAAAAAATGGGAGTCATGCTCCACTAGGTGTCACTGGTTTCCTCTTTCTGAGCTAGCGGTGTCTCTCTCTGCTGTAGACAGAACTTCAGACAGGAAGGGCGAAGGGGACCATCCTTTTTTGCTCCTCAGCATGTCTCTCACTGCTCACCCATCTCTCTCCTCTCGCTCTTTCTCTCTTGCAGGGTCAGTTTGTGGCCATTGCTGCCCACTCTTCCTACAATCTCTTTGCTGAGTGCTACTTCCCGGATGGGTTCAACATGGCTGTCCTCCTGTACTCCCTCAGCCTCATCCTCCTCTTTCTCAACTTCTACCACCAGACATACCTCAGGGGCAAGCAGGAGAAGCTCACTTAAGGGACTGGACCCCAGGAATGAACCAGACAGCCAGCGGGGCTTGTAGCCCACTGGTGCTAAGTAGATCCCTCTGATACTGCATTTCATCCTGTGAAGAAACAATTGCCTTCTTTCCAGACAGAGATCAAGGGGAAAGAAATGGACCCTACGTCCTGTACTGACTTCGGTTATGGCACTTCCCAGGTGGATTTGTAACTATGAATCTCCTTTCTTATTAAATGTAAGCCCCTCATGGGAGGGACACTGTTCTTCTCTATGTTCCTACCTGACACAACACCTCAATAAATGTGCATGTGGAACCTTGTCCTCCATGACTGACAGTCATGAGCTCTGGTGATCAGGGCTGGGAGTTAAAAGAATTCAAGGCTGGTTTGATATCTAACTTTGCAGGGGAAGCCATGACAGGATATTTATACCAAGCATGTGTCTGTTTGATGCCAGTATGGTTATGTGAATGCCTGCCTGTGCTTGTTTTCTTGTCTGTTCACTGCTACTTGCATGTGCATTAATATAGTTGTGTAGTTCTGTGTTTGTGAACGGGAGACAGAGGGGCATAGGCACATGTCTGAATACTTGTTTACAAATATACGTGTGTTTCCCTGTGTGTTTCTCTTTGTGTTTGCTTGTCTTCTCTGTAAATCTCTGAAAGCATCATGGTAAATAAAGCCACCACTGGGTGATAACTCTCCTGTCTCAGATAAGAGACATGGAATTCTACCGGGAGATCTCTGAACACATGTTGCACTGAGAACTTTCAAATGGAAGAAAAGTCAAAACACACGCAGCTAACCCTATCACAGAGAGGGAAGCTGAGGAGCAGCAGAAAGGAATATACAACTGAGATCAGAGTATAGCAGAAGTAAACTTCTGCAGAACCTTTTGAAACAGGAGCTGGATGAATCACTGGAAAGCATTTTGCCCGGGAGCAACCTCCCACGTGCTTGTTCTTCTTTACAATTTCTCTCCTTAGCTCCTTCCCTCTGTTGTGGTTTTTGGAGTTTGTGGGTTTGCAGAGCGGGGCCCTTGGGTTCACCCTGGGAAAGGTGTCACCAGAGCTCCCATTTCAGCGGCACACAGCAAGTTTCCCAGGAGAGTTTCTCCACGAGACAGACGTTATATTTAAAGGGCAGGTTTATTAGGGAAGGGATAAAACAGTGAAAGATACTTGCAGAGACACAAGTGGGCAGGAAGAGCTGCCCAGAAGGGACAAGTTTGCTGAGAGAGGCCTGCATGGTTGCAGGGGGGTGGCCTTGACAGGTCACGAGCAGGCAGGAGGCTACTGTACTGCAGAGGAGAGGGTTGGTGAAAAGAGGCACCCGCATAGTCACAGGTGGGCAGAGGGAGTGTTACAGGGCAGGGAGAGGGGCAGCCCAGACCCCGCAAACCTGCCTGCTGTAAATAGGTTCTGTCATCCGCCACATCAACACAAAACATATTGTTATAGAGCAACCCCGATATTAAACGGGTTCCTGGCTGTGGGTCCTCACCCGCGCGCTTTAAAGGGACTTATGAATACTCTACTACAGACACACGCAAAAGGGTTAATAAAAGGTTTATTTACAAGAGAAAAAGAAATAAGGAAAATGTACAACTCAGGGAGAAAATAGGGAAATAAAGTCTTTAATGCGTCCTACCCGATCCGACGACCTGGAAACCCCAAAGTCACTCTCAGAGCTAGACGGACGCCGCGAGCTGGCCGAGGGCCCCAAAATGGAGAGCGCCCCAAAGCCCACATGTCTGCCTTTTGTATCCACCTGGCTGCTTAACCCCACCCTCAGGTCCCAGCCACCTTCCCTTTAGTGGTGATGGGATTTGGAGTTCCCAGTGTCTTTGGCTTTGACCTGGGGTGGGGGTGGAGTCCACAAAGCCTGTATGGAATTTGCTTTGGGACTGCCTTTTCCCCCTAACAATTCCCCCCTTTCACTTTTTGCCACCATTTCCATGGTGATGAAGATCAAATATATGGAGGTTGGGATGCAGTCTCAGATGAACGTTTTGTCAGGTTCCAGTGTGAAAGAAAACCAGTCTCTCCAGGTATTTGTCCATTTTGCTTTGGGACTGCCTTTTCCCCCTAACAATTTGAGACTTTCATGGGAAGGAACTTTAATAAAATTAGGAAACAATACAGGAAAGGCAAAGAGTCTAGTTTCTAAATCAAGCACCCAAAGTTACCCGTCCCCTCATGAGTAAAAGTCTATCCAAATGGGATTGGCCCAGAGCAAGGCCTTGGGGCCTTGCTCAAGCCTGCCACAAGTCTAAAGCAGCTTCCAGTAGGGACCCACAGAAAACGATCAGAAACAACCAGACAAGTCTGGAGGGAAAAGAGTAAAATGAAAATCAAGACAAAAACCACCATTGTCACCTCCCCATGGGTCTCTCACCCACTTCTGTGTCACCCAGTCCACGACCAAAAGACAAGCGCAGTTTCTTCACATGTCTCTCGGCTCCAGGCGCCTCCTCCAGGTCTCCTTCTGGCTCCATCCTGCTTCCTTCCTTCCTCAGTCTCCTCTGCAGCTTCTTTTCTACCTGCTCAACTCCACCCTCCCTTGGGTGGGGCAGGAAACCTGGAACCTCCCCCTTTCCTGGGGACCACCCTGTTACAATAGTGCTGCCCAGAGCCTGTGCAGAGACTGCACAGATACAGTCTTCTTCTGTTTGGGAGGGGTCACCCCTTGTGAGCGGTCAGTTTGTTGCTGATTTTGGATAACCATGCAGAATCCAAAAGGGACCAGAGACTCCAGCATGGTGAGTGGAGATTCCAGGGTGGGCCCAATCTCCATATCTTTACCCTCAGGCCTGTGGTCCACTCCCTGTAGCATCTGATCCTGCTTTGGTCTTATGCCTTGTGATAAGGCACAGGCGCCTGAGGGTCACGACCTCTACAGCTGGGTGAAAGGTCATGTTATTGGACTCTACCCCCACCTCTTTGTGAGTCAGGTTGTGGTCTTGGGCACCTCCTTTCCAGTCTTTCTATTCTTGTCCTCCATCAGCTCCACTAGGTAAGTTCTTATTCTGTGATGCTTCAGCAGCCAAGGACATTAAAGAACGGTTGAAGGTTAAACAATGCTATTTAGGGACTATTCATTCACTGGGTACTCTAGCTAATTAACTCAAGGCCAGGCAGGGCTGCATCCTGTGGCCAGGATCCTTGGAGAAAATTTCCTCTAAGTTACACAGGATATGAACACATCCCACACAGTTTTCCTTAGGCAGGTTGAACGCCTTTGGAGGTAGGTGCCTATTTAAGGCAAACTTTTTTTTTTTCCTAAACATATTGGGCTAGAGTCTATTCATTTGCTTAGCAGCAAGGATAAGGGGAAAATTAGCCACTCCAGAGGTCAGAGCTAATATCTGTCCAGTTCTTTGCAGCTGCCTCTACCTGATTAAGCAGCACATAAAATATCTGTCCTGGGTCATGTATGAACGAAATAAGGTTTTAACTGGGGACACCTTGGTGTGAGGCAATGTGATAGCCGGTGTTTGGGGAAAAATTCTCAATGAGCTGAAGGTGCCCCTTTAAACTCTACCTGGGACAGGAGGGGAGTGGGGATTTTTTATCAGTGTAGATTGAGTGAAACTTAGAAAACAAAGTTATTCGTATTTGTCAGAATATTGCCAAATGCCTAATTAATAATGTGGAAGTTCACCTCTATAAACATCTTAAGATAATGCTAAGGGTGATGGTAAGGTTTTTAAATAGAGCAGGGCTGAGATTTTGCCAGAGAGTGTCCCTTTGCAAAGACTGGGAGGCCCAGAGTCAGGTGAGAATGTCCCATAGAAAGAAGCGAGGGGTAGCCTCCTCATCCCCTTGAGGCAGAAATGGTAATTTAGCACATTTCAGAACAAAATGACTCAAACCCTGTTCATCTGTCATCCTGGGTGCGACTAGTTGTAAAACCCCAATCTTATCTAACTAACAGGAGGTTAAGTGTCAGGTGGTTTTGATACACAAACTGGTCAAATCTCATTATCCCATATTTTGTCAATTCCTCCCCTTTTGCTAAATAAAACTGGCTAAAGCCCAGTCTCTCATCTGTATATACCTGGCCCTTTTGTTAAGCAAAATTCATCAAAACCCATTCAGGATCCCATCTGTGAGCCCTGCCCCCTCAAACTCAGCGAGTATTTGTTTGTATCAGTAGCCTTGAGACCCAAGGCAGGATTCTCTGAATCTGCTCTGCTCACCCTTGAGTGTGCACTGTCACTGACTCCCGCTGAAATCTCTTTTCTGCATAAAACCTAAGAATCTTGGGGTCCCTCAGCACCGCTGGGCCCCATCACCCTCACCTCTTATCAGAGTACAGTACATCTCACTTAACAGGTTGTTGGAAAATGTGATTTTAAGAGAAACATATATAATAAAACCGACCTGACAATAGGTTAATTGATATAAATAAAGGTTAATAATAATAATATCCTAGACATATTTCTGGCCACAAAGACATCACCAAACTTCTAAATAAAGACCCAAAGAACTTCTAATGTTGAACAATCATTTGTATTCGTTCCTTCATTTTCCAACCTGCTATTCTAGTTCAGGGTTGAGGGTGGCCAGAGCCCACTCCCGCAGCTCAGGGTGCAAGGAGGGTGCCCACACCAGACAGGATGCTCTTCCCACACAGGGGCACTCAGTTACACACACACACACACACACGTGCACACACACACATGCATGCACACACACTGGGATCATTGAGACACACCAATAAACCTCACACGCACATTTTTGGAATGTGGGAGGAAACGAGAGCACCTGCTCATCCTCCTGGCTTCTCCCACCTCCCCTTCCTTTTTATAAGGAGAACATCTGTGTTCATGGAAGTTACTATGTGCCCCACTGACCACAAGAACACATAGGATGAAAAGAGGAGAAGAAAGAAGAGATGTAGAAAAAATAAAAGTTACTGTCTACTTGGTTTTATGTTTTTCCCCAAGGGAGCTTTTGCTTAATATATAGACAGATAAAATATGCTTTGGTTGAAAAATGCAGAGTTAAAAAATGGTAAACAGATGCAATATGTGTATCTGAGCAATCTTATTGATAGAACAGGACGAAGCTTTCAGGGCCCTAGGATTTAGCCAGGTGCTGACATTTCTACAACCTCCTTCCTCTTCACCTGAGAAGTAATTGAGTCAGGCTTGAGCATCCCACTTGCTTTTGTGACTGAAATAACTTCTTTCAGTGCTGACACTCAGCATAGCCTTCCTAACAGGAGTCCAAGGCTTATCTGGAAAAATCAACATCAGGAAATGAGGTGGTTGGGATTTTTCAAAATGCCTGCATCTAAAAGCAAGATGGAAGCTTGCTACCTGTCAGTCCTAGGAGCAGCAAAGGAAGACAGGGTGGTGATGGAACCCCAGCGTCAGACCTGAAGGTGACAACTCCCTACAACTGTTTTACAGGCTGCCACAATGGCTTAGGGTCAAGTCCCTGCAACTAGTTCTTTAATCACATATTCACGAAGTACTTCAGCTTCTCTGATCACCAGTTTCTACAACTGGCCTCCAGGTCACAGATGACCCCTCCTTATCCATTGCAAATTCTATGGCCTTTACTTAGTAACGAATTTTAGCCCCAGCAAGAAATACACTTCTTACACAGTTACTTAAAAAAAAAAAAAATCACGATTATACTTTATGATCAGGCACTGAAATATGTGTGAGTGGCACTCAGTATACACTGCACAGCTGATGTCTTCTGGGAGTTTGTTTTTTTTTAAGATGTTATTTATTTATGCATACAAGAGCCGGGTACAGGCCAGAGGTGTGTGTGGGGGGGTGTGAAAGGATTCACAGAAACAGAGTAGGGAACAGAACAGGCAGATTGACCTAAGAACACTGCTGAGAGGAGAAGCAGGAGAGACAGGAGAGGTCTGCTGCACCATGTGGGCAGCTCCCTGGCCAGCCGGGGGATTGAACTCATGCTACAGAGGCTGTAGATATCTTCAGAGGTTGCATCTTAACCCCTTGTGCCACCAGGGAGGCCCCCTCTTCAGGGAGCCTTTGTAGCAACCCAATGTGGCATAAAACAAGAAACATTTCGTTATAAAAATTGTGCACTTCTTTATTTGCTTTGTGAACCTTGACACTTGTGAAAATGTAATGGGGCTCGCCTAGGGTTTCCAAGGACTGCTGTGAGCAGTGGCTTTTTAAGGAGTCAAGTTGGCTGGCTGTTTCCCAGAATTCCTTTCCATATGTTTCAGGTTAGAGAAGGGGACAAAAGACAGTGCACAGGAGATGTGGGGGGCAGAGTCCAGTGGGCTATGCTGTTCTTTGCCCTCAGGAGCTGGGGCATGTGCATGTGGCCCTCGTACACTGCCCCTCCTCCGTCCACTGGTGTCCTTGGCCCAGGTGGGCCTAACAGTGCTCCCCTTCCCTGGTCCCTCAACTTCTCTGATGCCTACACCGGGGGTGTATTTAGCGCCATGTCAGAGGGGCTGACTTCTCCAGCAGGACAAGCTGTCACCAAGGCCAAGGGCAGCGAGGCTGGATGTGACCTCCCATTGTCCTTTGCTCCCCCAGGGACACAGTTCCAGCATCAGACATAAGGCCACAGCCTCAGGGACTGGTCTAACATCTGCCCCAGTTGTGGGGGGTCAAGTCCCCGTGACTAATTGATTATGTCACGCACCTCCTAGCAATTCTGCTTCTCTGACCAAACCCTCTTTCTCCCTGCATGGAGAGCAGTCCCACGGACTCAGAGATCCCTGCGATAAAAACAAAAGGTCAGATAACGCCAAACTAATAGCAAAGTTACCATCTGACTGTGGAACTGAGACTGGGTGTGGTGGGGAGCCCCCGGGCAAGAAGAAAGTAGGGTGGGAACACAACTGGCTCTGGACTGTGGTGGAGGGCTGTGGCCTTGGTGGTGGGTGTGGTGTGATAACAACACTTGAAGGAGGTGGTCCTACACCCCTAAAACACAAAGGTATAAATCAGTTACCTGCATACAAAAAAAGGGGTGGGGGGAGGGAAGAACTTGTCTTGAGGAGGGTGTAGTTCTGCCCCTGCCGGAGAACAGTGCCTTCTGCAGGAGCCAGCTCGCCCCCCAGTGTAAAGACTGTGAACTCCTCCAGGGTCCAGTTGCAGCCCCCATCCTGGGAAACCTTGTGGCTATTTTGAAGACCCAGATCCTCACTCCCTTCCCTCTTCAGGGGAGCTCCATAATAGGACATTCCTGGCTTTATCATCATCAGCTACAAAATCTGAGAACAGAAATAAATTTTTGGGTTTCAAGGTTGGAAAGTCTCAATTCACACATAAAGAATAATTAGAAACTATACAAGTCTATGTGATCAAACAGGAGTTGTTGTTTTTTTTCCTTCTTTCTTCTCCTTCCCTCCGATAAAGGAGGAAGAAGCTGAGATTATGAAAAAGGAGTTAGGCAGGAGTGTGGAGACCTGTGCTGTGCCCACCCTCATTTAGCTGGGAGAGCTGAGCAAGGGAAGACCTTGGTGAAGTGTGGGGACACGTCAAATCTTGCTAAGGAGACACTGGGTATACAAATGGACAAGGGCCAGACAACATATAAAAATAGAACTCTGATCTGCAATCTGCAGCAGCAGCCCGGGAAACCAGCTCATGACCTATAATGACACGGAGTAAATTCTGGAGAACTGGATTCACCTAAGCACTTAAAAATGCAGGGCACAACCTGAAAGTGGCAGGCGGTGAGAAACAATAACAGGAATTATTTACATAGGGTGTGAGAAGAGGGAGAGCTGAGTGAGTGAGAGAATTTACTAGCTGGCAGAGGACCAGATGCTTGCTGTCTGTCCTACCCAAGAAAGCAACTGCCGCACAGAGACTGAAGTCCAAGCTGAAGCCGCATATGGTAAGCTGGCAGTTTTTCCACGGACACCTCTCCTCCCGGGGGTTTCGCTGCCCGCCTGGTGCCAGTCATCTTAACTGAAGCCCCAGCTCTGCAGTCTTTCCCACCAGACCTTCAGGACACCAGGGGCCAGAATCCAGGAGCTCCTCCTCCCACCCCAAGGTGCCTGAGCTCCACTCACTGGCCAAGACGCTGACCCCCAGCTCCTGTTGCAGTGGTACCCAGGTGGGCAGCCAGCCTGCCACCTCTGAGCCAGACTCCGGGAAGTCAGACCGTCATCTCCAACAACTGCTTCTGGAAGCCAATCATGCCTGTAACAACAGCCCCAAACACCAGGATTTCATTGCTAGCTGACAGCTTCCCGATCTTGCGTCCCTGCTTTCAACTTAGAACTCCATACAGAAAGCTAAATGTGCCTGCTAGCCAATCACGCTGGAGGATTCACTTCCACTCTCCCAAATCACTCTCCAATCAGGGCCTTCCTTTCTTCCACTCTCAAGCTGTCTCACCTTTGCCAAAATGCTCAGCAAGCTCTGAATAACTTTTGCTTGTTCTCCTCCGGTCTCCACATGCAGCAGTTTCCTGTGCTACACCACGCGGCAGCCTTCAGGCTGAAGGTGGCTGGCTGGTCTACACTAGGCAGGCAGGTCGTGAGTTCCCCTGTCTTTGCATGAGCCCAAGAGGCAGGGTTGCCAGCCAGAATGGCAGGTGCCTGCGGACACTTGAACTCCAGAAAAACAAAGCAGGATTTTTAGCATGACTCTATCCCATGCGATATTTGGGGCCTACTTTGCTGAAAAAGTATTTGTTGTTTATCTGAAATCCAAATGTAACTGAGGATCCTTAGTTTTATTTGTGAAGTCTGTTATAGGGAGAGGTCTCCTACAAATAGAAACAGTTTGGAGAGTTAAAAAGTGAAGAGAGAGAAGTGAGAGCCATTGTGCAGTTCCAGGAGAGTCAGATCTAGGAGGGGATGATGGGGGAATCATCCTCCCAAGGATTGGGTAAGGATGCAGCTGTGTCCTAATGGACCTCCAAGATAAGGAAGGACCCCCAAAAACTATAAGGGAAATAAATGTTTTTTAAAGATTATTTATGCATATAAGAAGCTGGGGTACAGGCCAGAGATGCAGGGAGGTGGAGGGAGAGTATTCACCAGAGACAGAGTGGGGAACAGAACAGGCAGATCAACTGAAATAGACTGCTGAGGGGAGCAGCAGGAGAGTCAGGAGAGGTCTGCTGCACCATGTGGGTAGCTCTCTGGCCTGCTGGGGATCGAACTTGTCCTGCAGAGGCTGTGGATTGCTTTAGAGTGCTGTGCTTAACCCCTTGCGCCACCAGGGAGGCCCAGGAAATAAGTGTTATAGTGTAGGAGTACAAGACCAAGAGGTCTCTGGGTCTAGAAGTGGACACTAGTTCTTACCAAAGCTGCAGTTACCTTTGTTTTAACACTGCCCTTTCTTTGCCCCCTCCCTCTGCCCCCCAAGCTTAACAACAAGCCCAGGAGAGAGGAAAGGGGATGGGAGAAATAGCTTCCATATGACTGAGTGGCTGAGTTGTCAACCTAAAGTGAATTTTTTAGGACTTCAGGAGGAGAGTATATTGACATTGCTGAATTTGCTTACCCTGAAATGACTACATTCATTTTCTTCACCAGTCAGAATGGAGCCTCAATACTAAAAAGTAAATTGAGTTATCAGAACATTTCAAGAAAGTAACATTTTGCACATATGAATTCATGTGAGACTTTCAAATATTCAGACTCATCATATACCTGATCATTTTAAGCACCAGCTAGAGAGAGCCATAAAGCCTTTTGAAAAATGAAATTTCCCCATTCCACCCCCCCCCCCTACTATCCCCACTCTGGCAATTTCCAGGAGGAGCGACTTTCTCCAGAGAGATCTATTTTAATACTAATTTTTTTTTAAAGATTTATTTGTTTATTTATGCAAGTACTGAGTACTGTCAGAGTGTGGGAGGGTGAGAGAATTCACCAAGCCAGAGTGGGGAACAGAACAGGCAGACTGACGAAATACACTGCTGAGGGGAGCAGTGGGCAGAAGGAGAGGTCTGCGCACCCTGTCGAACTGGTGCTGCAGAGGCTGCGGGCAGCTTCACAGCCCAGCGCTCAACCACTGCACCACCAGGGGAGGCCCTCCAGAGAGCTCTATTGAAGCTCATTTTACCTGGACTGTATTGTGCAAGCAGCGGTGTTGTTTTTCATTTTCCAAAGTTTAAATGCATTACTGTATTGAATAGATTTTCAACCTTCACCTTTACCTCCCGCCTCTCATGTTGACATGCTTCACGCTTTGCATTGCTGACCTAAAGCATCTTTTGTTTTCTATATTCTTCCCAAGGCTTTGCACTAGCCTAGGAGATTGGTGATGATGGTGATATTCCCGTGATAATGATGGACATGACAACAGACATCCTCATCCCTGACTTATGAATGAAAGAAGGGAGCCTTGGGGAGTTTTGATGACTTGCTCAGTGTAACAGAGAATAAGTGGTGGAGAAGGATTTAAACCCAGATTTGTCTAATTCCAACATCTGTGATTTTCCCACACTGCCTCACTGCCTGGCCACCAAGGTTCCTTAATTCACAGGAAATTCCTGCATCCTTTGGTTGGCTCTAATTATAGTTTTTCCAAAGAGGAATGTGCTGGGCCCTCTTCCTGGCATTGACTGCACCTCACTGGGAATGCCGGGCATCTTTGAAATTTCATTTATTAATAAACACTTATATAATGCCTGTTGTGTGCCAGACACTGGTCTAAGCAGTTTATAAATATTAACTCATTTAATTTTTATAACAACTCATAAGGAAAACACCATTATCATCGTTGTTATTATTGTCATTATAATAATCATTATTACTACTCTCATTTCATAGATTAAAAATACCAAGACAGAGAGACGTTAAGTGACTGGCCCAAGGTCACACAGCCATACATTTGGTAAAGCCATGTTTCTCATCCCTTCCTGCAGAGATTTGGACTTCTCATACTGACCTGCCCCCTAATTATTTCCTGTGAGTTCCGAGAAGATGATGGAGTCAAAGGCTCAGAGTTCCCTGAGGAAAGGTCCTGGATAAGCCCAAGCCTTTAAAAATATCCTTCCTGAGGCAAAAACTGGCATGTCCCAAACGCTCCTGGCACTTATCAGTTCTGTTTCTAAAAAACAAAACAAAACAAAAAACAGGCCCTTCATTTCTAGTGTTTGCTAAGTGTTTATGGCCTCCAAGAAGGCTCCTTCTTTAGACTGCAAACCAAATCTCTAGCCTTGCTGGCCTTGCCCTCCTGGGCTTACTTCTCTCAGTAGCTTCCTTCACACCCTCTTACTCCTTGGGCCTCAGTCAGGCTGCTCAGGTCTGCATAGTGGGAGGAGCTGGCAGGGGGCGCTCTCTTCTCTGACCAAGCAATCAGGCCTCCCAACCCGAGAATTGAAACACTGGTGGACTATCTCTTGGAATTGCTTGGTTTGGACAAGATGCCAGACGTCCCAACATTTGGAGATCCTTGTGTGGTATCTGGAAACTCTTCTGGGCTATAGGTCATTCACACCTTTTCCCCAACAGGCCTGAATAGGGACTCTAAGGAAGAAAGGCTAGGGGTGGAGGAGAGTATAGAACGCTAGAGGGAGAAACCCAGTGAAGAGCTGCCTCTGCTCTACAGCTCTCCGGTGGAGATGACCCCCTAATAACTCCTCGATGAACTTTTGACAATTTGCTTAACTGTGTTAACACCCCACTTTTCACGTCTATAAGCTAGGATTAATAACAGATGAACTTGTAGGGTTGTTTTCGAGACTTAAATGTCATCATGTGTATAACAGGCATCATTCAAGGTGGACATGTAATAAGAGCTTAAAAAAATGTTAACTATTATGGTGACATCATAGACTCCAATTTAAATGAAATTTACTATTTTACATGAACACCATTATATTCCACACACTCTGTTGTATTTCCTGCTTACAGAGGCTAAATTACTTACTCAAACCACATAGTTATTGAGGTGCAGAGTGGGGCTCAAAACCTTGCTTTTCTGCCTTCCAGCTTTTGACATCGTCTGGAGATAGTGTTTATAGCCATCCCCCTCCTTTGCCTCAATGTATGTGCACATGCATACATACACACACACATATGTACGCACACACACAGAGCAACTCGACCTGTTCCCCAGCGCAGGGAGAGCAGCCCTCATGTCTTAGTAATTGGTTTTCAATTGGGTCCAATCTAGTAGAATAATTCTAGGGCGTTGAGAGGCGCCAGGCAGTGGTGGACACATTTGCCAGCCATTTCTTTGTTGCCAGAGACAAAGGCTCTGAAGCTTAGTTGGAAAATCCAATCCGTGGTGGCTGAGCCCCAGCTGAAAGTGTGCGAGTCCCTATTGTGAACCTTAATATCATATTCCTCCTAGTGGCATCAGCCTGCTAAAAATAAGGAAGTTGTTTCCCAAGATTAATAAAAAGAAAAGAAGAGGCAGGGAGGGAGGGGTTTCAGCGTGGGGCTGGGCAGGGGGGGAATAGAAGACAAGAGACATTAAAATAGCAGCAAATGAATACCATGTAATTTCAAACAGTCGATAATGTCACGCTGCAAGGTTGGTAATTCTGCTGAGATAATTGCCCTTCTCCAGATTACTGTCTTTACCAGAGGAAGAAATGATGGCTGTGTGTGAGAACCATGCTGTCTCTTGCCTCATGAGAAGTGGCAGTGATTAATAAGAGACCAGGCTTTACATTTGCAAATATTTCATCCATGCACAGCAACTTGCAGAAGCAGAGGCAGCTCTTAGAGATGAAGAAAACATGATCAATTTCTTTTCCACAGACGGGGAGCCAGATACTCACGGGATGACTCCACCTTTGCAAGATACCATCATTCTCCAGCAAGTCCAGATCGGAAAAATTATGACTTGACACTACGGGCTGCTGTGGGCTTTCCCCTGCTGCGGGAGATCATCTGCTGGTCCAGCACTGAACCCTGACTCTGCAGAGCTGGGCTGGGGACCAGGATCATGGGTTGCTCGGCCTCTATTTCTTCCCTAAGGCAAACCTCCAAATGAT
>NW_023601653.1:72792259-72827860 GCF_014898055.3 Talpa occidentalis
TAAGCCTCTAATACTCCAAATAGGATGCATCCCAGGGCAGCTCCTAGGCCCAGCTATGTGGACTCTTCACCAGTCCCAGGTCCAGTTCTGATCACAGGAAGCCAGGAGGTTACACCAGGAGGAATTAGGTTGTGCAAGGGGAGGTGGCAGATTAGATTGGGGAATGCTCAGGAGCCCAAGCCTGAGGTGCCACCAGCTTCCTTCTTGTCTCTCATTCTCCCTGCATAGAATTCTGGAAGGTAGGCCCTAAAAAGTCATTTCCTTCTGGTTTTGGCTTTTTATTCTTGCTCATTTTTTAATTTTTATTTCTGCCTTTTCTACTTAAAAGGAAAATAAGCTAGCCTATGGGCAACTGTTTATTTATCTTCAGATTTTCTGAGTTCTAAAATATTTTGTTTTAATATTTCCATAGTTCTTCTTTCTTTGTATGTGTGTGTGTGTATGTGTGCGTCTTCCATGTCTACCTTTTTCAGGTAGAAGCTTGATTGTTCTATTCAGGTCCACACTTTCATTTTTAGTTCAGTATTAAATGCTATGAATTTTCCTCTTTGTGCAACATCAGCTGTTCCACAGAGTTTGATATATAGGGTGTCTATTGGTAGTATTCTCTAAATTGTGAAGTTTGGGTTTTGTGATTTTCTAATTCAAGGTTTACTCAGGGGAATTTTGAGACTTCCAGAGTTGGTTTTACTTTGATTTCTGTTACTCATTTCTAAATTTACTGAACCATGAATATAGAAAATCACCTCCATTAGAGAAGGCACATATGAGGAATGGTTTAAAGTCAATGTTGAACACTTGGTTAATATTTTCTATTACCTTGGGAAGATACTTCAAATCCAGGGGTGTTTTAACTCTCTTAATGGAACCATCTGCCGAGCTAGCACAGTTTTATGTGTGATTCTGTTGTAATGGCCAGTGATGGCTTTTTCCCTCGTTTGTGCATTTGTTCCACAAACACATGTAGAGTATTGAGCACCCCCTCATGCCAGACCCTTCACTGGACACTGGGGGAGCATGAGTTTTGAGGCCCAGTGGTTAAGGATGGACACTTGCTCCCACATGGACTGCAAGACAAAGGCCTGGCAGGTAGAGGGAATGGCAAACACAGAGGATGAAGTGATTATTGCCTTGAGGACCACATAAGAAGTTCAACTAGAGGAAAAAGGAACACTGGTCAGCATTGAAGGTGTGTGAGTCCCTCGTGGTTTCTGTGCCAACTCCCCTTCTCTCTCCAGGCATGTCCTTCCCTGGTCACCTGAGGCAGGCTTGGTTCTGGGAAGGACTCTGCTGAGTAGCTCCATAGCTATGAGAGTCCAGCCGGCCTGGTGGCTGAGGAGGGGGACACTGTGATAGCCTGGAGCCCTGTGCAGGAACTTGGCCCTGTTCCAGATCTGTGCTGTTGGTGAGTTCAGGAGACACTGCAGAGTTTCATGGAAGGAGACCATAAGATTGGGTCTCACTCTCTGGATGCCGATGAGCATGGTGGATTCACCTAGAAACCTCTTGTGTTTCTTGATTTTTTCAGCAGATAAAAGAAAGATTTTCTACACAGAGAGGACACACCATTAGCAGCTGGGTGCTAGTTGTGCTAAAATGTGAAGTTCAGGTCAAGTTTCATCTTGTGATAGAAAAAGCCCGGAAGTACCCAATGCCCTGAATACCTCCACCTCTGAGACTGGGTCCCCATACACTTTGCAGTATATCAGCTGGAAAAAGAACCTCAGGGCTCAGATCAAAAAAGGCAAATGTCTGATACCTCAAAAAAGATTCAAGTTCTGAAAGAAGAAACAAATCCATCAGCCTCCAAGTTGGTAAAATTCTTACAGGCAGCTGAAAGAAAAACTCAGGGTCTCCATAATGGTCTGTAGGGCTTGTATGATAACACTGAGTCCCTGCAGGATTGCTCAATAAAGACATAAAGACAAAAGAACCAGTAGGTTCCCTTAGAGAAGAGAACACAGGTGATAACCTGGAGGTGGGAGCCATGTGTACGACCAGGCGTGGGAGTGCTCTGTCTCCCACAAGGAAACCAAGTGATGTAGCAGAGTCAAGTGCACATCTAAACTTCCAGGATGGAGAGGAAAATCAGGATGAAGGAGAGGATATAGACAGATAGAAAAAGCCTTGATCCAAAGTGCAGATCAGAATCTTCAGAGTAAATGGAGCAATTAAACTTTGTCAAGTGAAAGAAATGGAGCTTCTTGGAAAACTATCTGTCAAGGCAGGTTATAACTTGGGGCAAAAGGAGGAGCACCCAGAAGCAAGTGATAAGATGAACCAATCCTCCGATGAAGAGCCCAGATCTACAGAAAGCGATTAAAGCAACTTTGAAGAAAAGCTGGGGAGAAGCATTTCTCCTTCGCAAAGACAGATTCTGTTCTTGAGCTAAAGGCTCTTGATCGTGGTTTCAGCGCTCAGGAGCCGAAAGGGAACCTCAAAGTCCCTGGAGAGCAGGTTGCAGATCTGAGACAATTCTAGCTTCTAGAGGTGGATCCTTGTGCATCTGATCATCCAGGCAGAACATTAGCTCCCTGATTGCTGGGCGTGGAGTGCTGCTCTGCTGAGACAGGAAGGCATTGCTCCCCTCCCTGCAGAACCCCTCTCAGTTGACACAGTTTCCTCCTTTAGGCTTCCCTCTTCAAGCGCCCTCTCCATTCATCGCAAATGCTGTGTTTCCTGGATACAATGAGGGAGCTCATGGCAACTGACTCCCCACCCTCCAAGAAGGCTGGGTGGACCACTGGATCCCACAAAGCAGATTCCCCCCTCACCCCTCCTTAGGGGCGGGTTGTCCCCTGGAAACCCTCATTTAAAAATAGAAGTGAAGGTGCGTTGGTGGTATAGTGGTGAGCATAGCTGCCTTCCAAAAATAGAAGTGAGTTAGCTCCCCCCCAGGGTCACCCAGCCTCCACATACCCAGCCTCCACCCAGCCCAAATCACAAACACCAAGATGGCTGTAGGGCCCTCTGTTTTCCAGAATATTTTTCACTTATCTACATTTATTTTTAGAAAACATTTTAGATAACAGCGAAATTTTATCCACTTGCATATTATAAATTTCAGGATCATTTTAGAAAGTAGAAATCATTTAAGTTGTTCCCATTATATTATGCTTTCTAGAAAAATAGAAGTAGTCAATTTTCACTTAATGATTCATTCCACGACTCCCTAAAAATAAATAGCATTAGAATCAGCTCCAGAATGGGAGGCATTTGAAATAACAACTACCATATCCCTCCATAAATGTTTCCATGTTCCACAGTGAGAAAAATTGGAAGTTATTCGTTGCTCTCAATAAATCATAATCTCTTAAAAAAAGGTTAGATCCTGACCTGTCCCCCAAACATTTCTTCCTGTAACTGTGACCCACTGGAAGCCATCCCAAGGAAGACATCCCAGCCAAAAGATTGCCCCACAGTCACCTAATCCTTACCTTTCCCCTCTTTTGACTGGCTGTCTCCATCAATAAAAATGTATTTATATTTATGCATAAATTATACATGTGGACTTCTGTGCTAATATATTCAGGACAAAGCAAACACAAAAATACTTTTCAAAAGGGTGCCGTGAAAATTTAAAAAAAAAAAAAGTGTTCTTAATGTATTTAAATTTAGTCACTAATTATACCAAGTGTTTTGCTCTCATTAAAATACTACCCATGATGTTATTTTTAGTGCGATGTGTAAAATTTACATCATTATTTTGAAATGTTGGTATTATGTCTTGAGATCCATCGATTCAAAGATCTCAAGTGGCAAGCTTTTAACACATCAACCCAGATGTTCACTTTCATGCTTGCTTTTAATCATCATCAGAACTGAGAAATGTAACAAGGGCACAGTGGACACACCAAGATAAGCAAGAGGAAAGAAGTTCATATTTTTAAAGCCTAGAGGATTTGGGGCTTTTACAACTGCTTCTTATCTGATCCAATTAGCGCTTTCATTGTTTTTAGCTCCCCATGACACTGATGGATGGAGAGATTGTCTCAGGCACAAAGAACGCTTGAGTCTGTTGTTTTCCTTGCTGTTTTCTTGCCCTTGCAGAAACACAATTAGCTTCAACTCACACACTTCATGGTAGGAATCTTTAAGGCACTCATCCATTTCATGAGGGTTAGTTTGGTTCAAACTAATAATACATTTTCACAGGGCCTGGCTACACGACAAAACACTGCAGTATGCTGAAAGCTCACCAACCATTAAGGTGATCACTGCCAATGGTTTTGTATGATGACCCTCCCCTGCCCTCGGTACCCAACGGGGGACATGAGTGCCTGCCATAGGGCACCCACCACTATCCATTTTGAAGTTTTTAAAGATAAATTATCAAGAGAAGATCAAAGATAACTCACTTTGGACCTCAATGGTTTGTGGGGGTACCCATTATAGAGACCAACCTATTTGTTTTCCAGATGCAGAAAGATGAGTTGCAGAGAAGTCATGATTTGCTCTCGGTCACACAAACATGACAGGGTCAGAGCCCACTGTACAAATACCCAGAGCCCCCTCCACACCACAGTGATAGCCCAGACTTCTGCTGCAGCCACCTTCTCCATTCCTGCCATTTAAGACCCTAAGTGTCTCCAAAATGAAGGCAAGTTTCATGCATTAGGGCAAATGGGTGGGTGAGAGCAAGTTTCTAGCAACAAGGGTGCCCAGAGACATGGTTTGGGGTTACCATCAGATTAGTGTTAGGTCCCTATCTTTGCAACACAGTTTTCTGCTAACAAGTCAATCAGAAAATCAGAAAAGACAAGGGAACATAAGCCAAGAAAGGGTGAATATAAGGTTTGAGAGATATATAGGGGAACCAAAATAAGGGGTCAGGAAAAAATAACAATAAAAAACACAACAAAACAAAAATAAACAGACAATCATAAATCAGAGACATTCTGCAGGGGAGGGGAAGGGAGAGGAATCAAAACGAGGGCAGGAAGAGCACAAGGGACTATAGGGATGGTGCAGGCATGAATAGGTGGTGGGAACTCTTTGGGGCTACACATGAGAAAAGAAAGCAAATGTTAAAAAATGAACAATGATGTAAAATATATATAAATAATTTTTTAAATAAAAAAATAATTAGAAAACACATTGTTTTGATTCCTTGAATGGTTCACAGAATGACCCACCTGTTGGGTCAATGGCATTTCTCAAGTCCATAGGACCCCGGGCAACAGGACGGCCTGGTCTGCTGAGGCCAATGGCACCGGGGAGGCAGACAGGGTGCCTCCAGCAGATGGGTGCTCACTGACATTTGGAGGTTCCAAGTCATTCAAATTGTAAATGTTTGTGACTCCACCCAGAATTGCCTATTTTTCAATCTGTTCATATAAGGGCATAAAAGCAAATAAAGGGAAAAATACATAAATTTAAGACTTCATGAAGTTTAAGTGAAAAATGATACAAAATTGAGATAAAAGGTAGAACAAAGTGACATTTGCTTTCACTGCTTTTATTACCTAAATTCCTTTAAAAAAATGGAATATAAATACATACAAATGTAAACTACACATTGGAAAGCATTTACATAAAATTAAGTGACATGGGACAAATTGTGCTAGTTTTGCAAATATTTCCCTTGAGGGTTAATCTTTCATAACTCAGAATGTCTTATAAATCAATATGAAAAACATTACTATCCGGTGGAAATATGGGCACAATTCTTGGGCAGAAAAAAATTGTAAAAATTAAAATATGATTGAAAATTAAATGCTTCCATTTGTCAAAAAAGAAATGACCTTCATTTTTAAAAGGATATTTTAATGTCAAAAAAAGTAATTTCTCCCCCTCAAAAGGTCAACAAACAGTCCTTTAAATTGAATATAGCTCTATGAAACACACCTCTTGTTTTGTTTTTCTTATTTCACCATGAACCAATGACTGAAAGCAGCCTATGGCCCTCCATCTGAACCACTGACCTAGAAAACTCTGAATACATAGACAAGCCTGTGCAAACTGAGGGAGAGACCTAGTCTGCCTAAATGTCCAGGGGCTCTGGGGTATCAACGGAGGCCAGGGGCTGTATTTGACAACCCTGGAGCCTCCTGAGAGGACCTCCTGCTGCTCCCCGTGCCTGAGGGTGGAGGGCCACTCTGCCAAGGAACCATGTCCACACACTGGGGTGGTGGTGGGGGCAAATGATAAACACCGGCATGGCAGGGAGAACGAACTTGAGGAAGCAGGGAGCCCCAGTCAGACTCCATGGCTCTGATTTCTTCAACAGTTGGCACTCAATGTTATCTCAGACCCAAGTCTGGCTGCCCTCGCAATGGCAGCCATTTACCTTAAGGATCCCGCCTGCCATGTGGCATAGCACAGGGTATGTGGCCCCCAGGAAGCCCTCCAGGTCCTGTCTGAGAACCTGGGTACCCCTCCACTTCAGAACACAATGCAACCCTCTTGGGTCACAGGGACACTGAAAGGGATGCAGCTAGCAGAGCAGAAGCAAGAGGCCCTTTTCCTTCTGGGGCTGTTATAGAGCAACCCCGATATTAAACGGGTTCCTGGCTGTGGGTCCTCACCTGCGCACTTTAAAGAGACTTATGAACACTCTACTACAGACACATGCAAAAGGGTTAATAAAAGGTTTATTTACAAGAGAAAAGGAAATAAGGAAAATGTACAACTCAGGGAGAAAATAGGAAAATAAAGTCTTTAATGCGTCCTACCCGATCCGACGACCTGGAAACCCAAAGTCACTCTCAGAGCTGGCCGGACGCTGCTGCTGGCCAAGAGCCCAAAAATGGAGAGAGCCCCAAAGCCCACGTGTCTGCCTTTTGTATCCACCTGGCTGCTTAACCCCACCCTCAGGTCCCAGCCACCTTCCCTTTGGTGGTGATGGGATTTGGAGTTCCCAGTGTCTTTGGCTTTGGCCTGGGGTGGGGGTGGAGTCCACAAAGCCTATATGGAATTTGCTTTGGGACATCCTTTTCCCCCTAACAGGGCCACCAGAGATTCCTCAGGCCCCACCCCTCAGAGGAGCCTGCATCTTTATGTGCAGAAATGTTAGGGCAATTTCCCAGAGAAAGAAGACGGCACTCAGAGAGGTGGAGAGAGAAATCTACTGGTCACACTGGCAGGCTCAGCAGGATATTTCCCAGAGGGTTGAGCCCCGAGCAACGTGGGCTGTCGGTTTTTACACAGCTTGGGCGGAAACAGTACAGTTTGCATCCTTCAGATAAGCATCTGCTTTGCTGAACTCCATTGAACAGGCATCAGGATCAGGTCGGGGGGCTTTAAAGGAGGTAGGTGGTGATTTCGTGAACAGAGGCTGGCCTTCGAGCCCCCTGGTAACTTTCCATTTCAGACACAGAGTGGACACCACTGGACCTGCATTTCTCCAGTGACTTTGTCCTTCAAGCCCTGGCATTATCATGTCCTCCTTAAATTACAGCAGTGAGAAATCTGGCAAAACAGAGGAAGACTTTCAGTCCCACAGTGACCACTCAGGTTTACTGAATACTCATAAACTGGTGTGGACCATCTCCTCCCAGTCTCCCCGCTGTTGGCTGCATGCCTTCTGCTGCTAAAAACATGGAGGCTAGAGGAGCTTGGAGAATGAAAGGTCACACAGAGAATGGCAAATCTGGGATTGAAGCCCAGTCTATCTGCCCACCCCCTTGGGCCCCCTGTATTAGGCACACTACACCCCCAGTAAGAGCATCTGAGAGCGAATTCTAGAAACAACCAGAATATGTATCAGAGAGAAAGGATTGAATGAATGGTGCAAAACCCACAGTATGTAATTTTATGCAGCTATTGAAAAGAAATGAGCCAGATTTTTTTATACTAACCTCAAATTTTCTGTTATATGATGGGGTGGGGTGACAGAAAATAAATATCACATTGTGCCATAATTTACTTTGATAAAGTATGTGTGAGAATATGTTTATAGAAGGTACATGTATAGCGCACACTCAACTGTGCATATCCAAGCCAGGTAGAGTCAGGGGAAGAGGGTGACCTAGATCATCACTGGATTTACTACAACCAGAATGTTTATTATAATTTAAGAGAAAAAAAAATGATCCTTATTTTATGTGTTTGGAGAACACAGTAGGAGCTGTGTAAATGTTTGCTGAATTGGATCAAATTGAAGTTATTAACCCTCCCCATGTGCCTCCCTGGTGGTGCGAGGGGTTAAGATGCAACCTATGAAGCTATCTGTAGCCACTGCAGCACAAGTTCCATCTCTGGCCAGGGAGATACCCACATGGCACGGCAGACCTCTCCTGTCTTGCCCACTGCTTCCCTGAGCAGTGTATTTCAGTCAGTCTGCCTGTTCTGTTCCCCACTCTGTCTCTGGTGAATCCTCTCACACCCCACACCTCTGGCCTGTACCCCAATTCTTGTATGCATAAATAAATCTTTAAAAAAAAAAATAAGCCCTCCTCAGGCACTGTGACTGTCTACCAATGAGTCCAATGAGTCAGGCTGCTCAGAGAGGGACTCTGCTTCCAAACACAACGGCCAGGGGCCTGGTGGAGAGCAGCCTTGCCCGCTGAAGCCATCTCTCCAGTCACCCAGGCCGCAACGCCATCGGGGGAGATGCTGCAATTGATCGGCTGGAAATAACTTCACCTTGATGTTTAACTGACTCACAGCTTTTGCCTTTCCAGGCAACACAATCATATTAACAGCCCCATAACCCAATTATGGCCAAGCACCCAGCCGAAACTCCTCAATGCAAGAGGGGGCAGCTGAGCCTGGTTAGCTGCAATACTGCCTCCTCTTAGAAAAAGCACTGGCGACATGCAATCTTTAGTCTATTAATAGCGATCTCCTGCTCCCTGACAATAGCAGCTTACAAAGGGAGAAAACGGCTACCTGAGTTCTGATGGATGAAACCGGGATGTTGTCTCAGGCGCTCCGCCCGGCCCGGGCTTACTGGGAGCTGCAGGCATTGAAAAAGGTAGGGAACTTTTGCCTTTCAAAGGCAAGAACTTGAAAGTCACCCGATGTTCCCAGGGTAACTGTATTAAGAGGTTTTCAAAGGTAGTGAGTGTCAAAGACAAATATGAAGACTTAAGAGGAAAGACAAGCATTTCTCCAGGACATTGAGATAAAATCAGCGCATAATTGGGTCCAACTTGCACTGGCAGAATCGTGACTTTTTTTTAATAGGCGGCTAAAGGGGGACCCAAAGATCCCAGTAGCCCCACTCAGTGTCACTGGGCAGCCAAGGTGGAGCCTTAGGCCAAGCTCGCCACAGGGGTAGACTCCGCATCCTGGGCCCCAGCCGTCCCCACTGCTCCGCCCAACATCTGTCCTCCTGAGAAGAGGATCAATCCCACATTCGGCCTCAGTTGTCTTGTTGACAACTGGAACCCACCCCCGGGGCTTCCTGCAAGTGAAACATACAAGCTTCATCCCCCTGCTAGGATGAGGCCAGGTTCTATATGGCTGTGGGTTTCCGGAAAGGTGCAGGTAAAAATACGGGATGTTGTCACAGGAAAAAAAAGCATCTTTCCCGATGGTCATTTAGTCTGGGTTCTGAAAGCCTTTTTTTGCAGGTGGAACTTTCTGAATCCCACACACCACGCCCCTCCCCTTGAGGGGCAGGCGGGGCTGACCTAATTCTCCCTCTTTAATACATGAAGGGACTCAGGCACAGCTGGGAAGAGGCCGGGCCACTACTGGGAACTCTTCTGTTCCCCAGCACGGTACTCTCTCTGTAGTACTCAAGGAACAAAGCAAAGAAAACCTCCCTCAACCTGCGATACCTTTGCCCCACTTGCCTGTGAGGAATTCTGCTGAGCCACAGCAGCAGGGCTCTGGATGAGGACGCTTCCCCCAAGGACCCTCCAGTCAGACTCAGCTTTCCCAGGCCCTGGGGGAATCCCAACTGGAATGTGAGTTACTGGGGGAAAAAAAAAATGGAGATGCCTCCACGTCCACCATCCCCTCCAACACAACCACCTGAACCCCAGCTTCTCTTCTCTGCACCGATATCTAGAACATGGGCTACATTTTCTGGGACGCTGGGACACGCCTCCCAAACTTGCTGCATCAGCCTTGTCCCACTGTGAAAGGGGACACGCTGCAGAGACACTGTACCCTGCCCCTCCGTGCGCGCCCATGCAGCCTTGCGTGATTTTAAATAGCTTTTGCTTCCTAATTTCATGTTGCTTAGGGTCATGTTAAAATTGGTAGATCCAGGAAAGAGCAGTGTGGAAAGGTGGCCCAGAAACCTTCCTTGACATCAAGGAGAACACTGGCCTGCTTTTAATCTTGTGCATGGAAATAAATACAAAGTACAAGGGTAATTGTGCAAATCTGCGTTTTCCTGCTCTCCTTTCTTGCCCGTGAACTGGGTCAAGGTCGGGGCCTCTCTGGGGCTCAGTGTCAGCCTTCCCCTTTCTAAGCTATATTGTCCTTGGTTCCTTAAGTGTCCCAAATAGGCTTTAATGGTCCTGTCTTCTTTTTAATATCTGGTCCTCGTGAACATAGAGCTTGTCATGCTCCCGGGTCATGACAGCTGATGGTCATTATGGTGTGCAAGACCCCTCAGTTTTTTTTTCTTCCTCCTCCTCTCTCCCAACTGCAAGGAGCCATTTAAATGTCCTTGGACATACTTCCTTTCGCTGCAGAGCACCTAATATTTTAGATGAGTATGAGCATCTTAATTTTGCAACAGTGGTAACATGTCAGGGATCTCACTTTTCCACTCAGCACTGTTTTTAAGATCTTGTCACTAGATGTAGTGCTTGGTTTCTGATTGCTAGAGTGTTCCACCATATTAGCCATCCATATCCCAGCTCTGCCACTTAATAGCTATCTGATATTGGGAAGATGACTTAACTCTTTTATAGCTCCTGTTCCTAATACATAAGATAACATGCTAAGGAAGGCCTACATTGCAGAGGGGTGAAGAGTAAATCTACTTGTCCACTATACTTTTTTACAATACACTTTTGGAGTCCGTGAGTTAATATTTAATTAAGAAATCCAAATGAAATAGGACTATAATTTTCTTTTATTTCCTTACTTGATCTTAGAATCAAGGCTATTTACTAGTGTCATAAAAATAAGTTGGTCAGAGTTCTCCTTTTCCAACTTTCTGTAACAATTTATATAAGATATTCTTTAATGTTTGGTTAAAATTGCCTGTAAAACTGTGGATCCATTTTTTAAGGCTTTTCTCCAGGGATAAAGCATAGTTTTGATAACTTGTACTTTTCAACTCCTTTAGTGTCTCTATTTCTATTCAAATTTTCTATTTCTTGTGTAAATGTCTGCATCCGTATTTATGTATGCATGTATGTAGTAATTCACAACATCTAAATGATTTAATTGTTCAAAATTTTGGTGTCCTAGTGCATATTATATATGATATCTATGAATATTATATATAATATTTGATAGTTTTAATCAATTATGTAAGCAGTTATTTGCTTTCTAATCCTTTGTTTTATTTATTTGTCATCTATTCTTAGTCATTTTTGCCAGAGATTTACTTTTCAGAGAATGAACTTTAAGTTTTGTTAATTATCTCCATAGTTGCTCTTCTCTGTTTCATTGATTATACCATCTTTATTATTTTGTATTACTTGCATCTTAAACTCTTTTGCTTTTTTCTTAGTATCTGAGTTGAATGCTTAGCCCATCTGTTTTCTGTCTTTCTGGTCAGCTAATAAAAGATTATTTACAGCTATACATTTTCCTCTAATTCCTGCTTTAGCTATGTCAAACTCTGACTTGTGTTTTCATTATTGTTCATCACTGTTTTTCCAAATGTATTCCTCTTTAAATAGGGATTATTTCCAGATAGATAGGCTTTTTTAAAGTTGCATCTGTTAAAAAAAAAAAAAAGTTGCATCTGTATTAGTAATTTCAAATTTTATGGCATTATGATCAAAGGACAGAGTTGTTCCCCTCTATCCAATCATGCTGACATCCTCCACAGTTGTAATATCAAATTGCTATGGCTAGACCTCTATGTTCTATTGATAAGTTCCTTTTAACACTTTGAAAATATTGTTGTTTTCTTCTTGAAACTAGCATTCCTATTGAAAAGAAGAATATCAGCTGATTCTTGTTCTTTTGTGGGTTATTTATTTTTATTTCTGGAAAATTTGATGTTGTTAAATTTTACCATAGATGTGTTTAGTAGTATTTTAATTAATTTTTATTAATTTTATTCATTTACATATTGTTATCTATATCATCCAATATTCCAAATAAATTTCCCAGGTTCTTAGAACCGCTTGTTTCTGCATTAGGCTTACAGTATCCTCTTTTACTTCCTTGAAATTATAATGTTAATTTTAAATTCCTGTTCACTCAATACATTAATTCTGCCCATCCAACATAGTCTATTCAACTTGTTAAAACTTTTCCTCTAATGAGGATTTCTTTTGGACATCCTGATATTTTTCCATGGAAGTTAACATTTTCCTCAAGATTTTCAACTTCCAGGAAGGCGTAGGATCCTCAGTTCAGTATTTTGTCCCTGCAGGTGATCTTAAGGAGGAGATCTTTGCTGCAGGGCACAAAGCCACAAAGCTGCCCATAGAACAGTCAGCTTCCCAGGGCCCCTCCCCCACCCCACCCAGCCAAGAGATCCTGTCCCTTGGAGAATCTTCCTATTGGGCATTTTGTTTAACCACCGACTCCCGCCCCCCACCACCATCACTTATATCCCCTTGTACCTTCTTCTGCCCACCTTACCTCAGAGTCCTCAAGATGTTGATTAATGCCCAGTCTTTTTTTTTTCCCAAGTGTTTTATGTTATTGAATTGTCTGTTATGTAAATGGCCAGTATTTGTTTTATCATTCTGACTTACTCTGTTGCAAATTCCCTTTATTTCATTGAAGATAGCTTCGTTTCATCCTTTCTTATGGCTGTGTAATACTCAATGGTGTGTATATACCACATCTTCTTTTTTTTTTTTTTTTTTAATTAATTAATTAATTAATTTTTTTTTTTTAAATATTAAATTTTATTTTTATATTCCCCCATACAATTGCAAACGCCCCATTCTGACCCCAATCCTTCCCCTCCCGCCCCCCCACCCCCCAAAAAGTGTCTCTGGTTCATAGTTTTTTTGTTGATTTTGATTTTCACTTTCTTATATTCATTTTCCTGGTCTCTTATTTAAGTTTTCTAGATTCCTGCTATGAGTGAGACCATCCGGTATTTTTCTTTTTCTTTTTGGCTTATTTCGCTGAGCATGATCCCTTCCAGTGCCATCCATGTTGCTGCAAATTGCATGTGTTTATCTTTTTTGAATGCTGAGTAATATTCCATGGTATATATGTACCACATCTTCTTGATCCAGTCATCTATTTTTGGGCATTTGGGTTGTTTCCAAAGCTTAGCTATTGTAAACAGTGCTGCTATAAACATAGGAGTGCAGGTGCTCTTTGGAATTGATGTTTCTGTGTCCTTTGGGTAAATACCTAGGAGTGGAATTGCTGGATCATATGGAAGCTCTATGTTTAGTAGGTCCAGAAATCTCCACACAGCTCTCCATAGTGGTTGGACCAGTTTGCACTCCCACCAACAGTGCACAAGAGTTCCTTTTTCTCCACATCCTCGCCAACATTTGTTGTTGCTAGTTTTTTTAATATGTGCCATTCTCACTGGTGTGAGATGGTATCTCATGGTAGTTTTGATTTGCATTTCCCTGATTACAAGTGATGTTGAACATTTTTTCATATGCCTGTTGGCCATTTGCATTTCCTCTTCAGAGAAGTTTCTTTTTAGCTCTTCTGCCCATTTTTTGACTGGATTATTTTCTTTGTTGTTGCTGAGT
This sequence comes from Talpa occidentalis, assembly GCF_014898055.3. Taxonomy (NCBI): domain Eukaryota; kingdom Metazoa; phylum Chordata; class Mammalia; order Eulipotyphla; family Talpidae; genus Talpa; species Talpa occidentalis. Next base: position 72,806,023 of record NW_023601653.1, read on the forward strand.
CTCATCAGCTCTTTGCAGATTTTTGTGATCAGTCCTTTATCATTATATACCACATCTTCTTGATCCAATCTTTCAGCAATGGACATTTAGGCTGCCTCCATGCCATAGCTACCGTAAATTATGCTGCCCTGAACATTGTGGAACATATGGGGTTTCCATGGATATATGCCCAAGAGTGAGATTGCTAAGTTTGTGTCGTATTTCCATTTTTATTTTCTTAAGGTAAATTCAAATATGATGTATTACATTAATTGATTCATGCATATTAAACCATCTTTGCATCCCTAGGATAAACCCCCACTAGTCCTTATGGTATATTGTTGAATTTTATTTGCTAGTATTTTGTTGAAAAATTTTGCATCAGCGTTCATCAGGGACGTTGGTCTACAATTTCCTTTTCTCTTGCTGTCTTTGTCTGGTTTGGGTATTAACGTAACTAACGTTGGCATTATAAAGTGTATTAGGAAACACTCTTCCTTGACTGGGGTCATACAACTAAGTAGCAAAGGCCAAGTTAAACATAGGTTTCTGTCTGATGCCAAAATCTATACTCTTTCCACCACATTCTGCCAGAGGGCTGCCCAGGCCATGGGGAAGATTAGAATGCAGGAGGAGAAGGCAGAGTGACCAGTGACAAGACGACTGTGATGATCCTGGTGAGAAAGGACAAAAGTCCAGACTAAGATAGCAACAGTGGGAAAACTGACATGGACACAGTTACAGGCTTTTTCCGGCGAGCATGACACAATCTGATGTGCAGTTGGAGATGCAGATGAGGGGAGAGTGAGTGTGATTTCTGGGACAACTGGATGCACAAAGGTGTCATCGCAAAGAGACTTGTTTTCTCTGACCTTTAGAGGCATGTGACAGCTTGGCACATTTCTGCTCTCTACAAGGATGGCCTTTCAGGCCAGGATGAAAGGATGTTTGCAGAAGTGGAAGGCAACAGAGACCAGCTCATTGCATTGACCCCTGGCAGGGATGGTGACAGCAACTGGACACATCCTCCCCTGCAAGCCCATGGTTCTGGTTCATCAAACAGATGTTGAACAGGTAACCCAAACACACTGCTTTTTCTTTAGCTTTTCCTAAATCGGGACATGGGTAACGAGGAACAGGTAGTTTCAGTGCAGTTTGAGACATTGTATTTAAATCTTGAACTACCAGATGTCAGGCAAATGTGACCACGACTTCCTGCCCTTCACAGCCACTGCCTGGCACTAGCAACATCCTTGATATTGTCTGGCTCTTTACTTAGAAGGAAACCTACAAACTTTCCTATCTTCTCCCTTTAAATTCAATGGTACTCTGTGTATAATCAAATAAACTTATTTGGCTAAAATGGAATATTTTTGGAACAGCTTCTAGAGTTGTTGTTTCTGCTCATGCTCTATTTTTTTATTTAAGCAATTCAATTGTCCCCTCCTTCACTGCCTGGCATTTTGATGGTCTGATGTCTAGGATCCACAGACAGTGTCATTTTACTCAAGTCCTGTCAATTTGACAATAGCAGGGGCCAGCTGATTTCCAGGCAGGACAACTGCGACCTGCTTCTCCAGCTTTCCTTGTTTGTTAACAAGTTTATTCCCCATTTGCACCCATGCCATACTGTTAGGGGAAAAGGATGTCCCAAAGCAAATTCTATATAGGCTTTGTGGACTCCACCCCCACCCCAGGTCAAAGCCAAAGACACTGGGAACTCCAAATCCCATCACCACCAAAGGGAAGGTGGCTGGGACCTGAGGGTGGGGTTAAGCAGCCAGGTGGATAGAAAAGGCAGACACGTGGGCTTTGGGGGCCCCCATTTTGGCTCTCAGCCAGCTCGCAGCGTCCGGCCAGCTCTGAGAGTGACTTTGGGTTTCCAGGTCGTCAGATCGGGTAGGACGCATTAAAGACTTTATTTCCCTATTTTCTCCCTGAGTTGTACATTTTCCGTATTTCCTTTTCTCTTGTAAATAAACCTTTTATTAACCTTTTGTGTGTGTCTGTAGTAGAGTATTCATAAGTCCCTTTAAAGCGCGCGGGTAAGGACCCACAGCCAGGAACCCGTTTAATATCGGGGTTGCTCTATAACAATACCAGGGGGGTATTTCCCCCACAGCAAAGGGGCATTTGTCAAGTAGCCTGCAAGGAGTGGCAACTTTGGTCAGTTGCAATTGTTAGTCAAGGAGAGAATGGCTGTCCCCAACCCCAGAAGAGAAGCACAGTAGCCTGGCACCTCAGAGGCTGGTGGGAAATAAAGACCTACTGAAGAAAAGTTTGGGAAGGAGTCGAGCCTGGCACTCACTGAGTTTTACTCCCTAGTCTTATAGGTAAGGAAAACAAGGCCCAAAGAGCAAAAACAAATGCTGGTTGGGGGGGTCGTCCTTAACTCCAGGTGGGCATGCACCTCTTCTAGCTCCACAACCCCACCACCGCCCCCAAAGAAACAGAAGCTTCCCTTTGAGAAAGTTCTGAGAAGCCAGGCCTCCCCAGTGGCTGGCAGGGAGTCGGCTCCATGTCCCTGTAAAGGCAGACAGGAAACCTGCAAGCTCTGCTGCTCAGCAGCCACGGCTGGGGTCCCCTGGGTTACTGCCCTTCATTCTTGGTGAGGTTAATGGCTCTGTTTTCTCATAAGTCAGCCTGACATCTTGCTCTTTCAAAATGTAAAAAATAAAGGTCTAAAAAACACTGTAATTAAGTACCCGGTCTTCAAAGAGCCTCTTTCCCAAAGATGGCAGTTAAGGGGGATGGGTCCCCTGGGTGGGGGCTCAAAAGCCTGTCCTTTTGTCCCCAGGGCCACATTTCAGACTCCTTGTGCTCAAATGTTTTCCAAAGTGGAGGAAATAACAGCACATGGGCAACAAGGCTATGAAACCACCGAGTCTTTTTTATATTCAGTCCAGACCTGTTAATGTGAAAAATTGCCTACAGCCTGGCCTCATGCTGGTCCTGGCGCCTGCATTCTGAGGACAGAGGAGCTGGGCAAACAGATGTGAGCTCTGGGATCCTTCCCTGGGCAGGGTGGGGAAGGCTAGGGATCAAGTTATTGGGGGGCTGTGCCTTCAAGTGAAGCCCAAACCTTAGCATGCCGCTTTTAAAGTCTGCACCCCCAGAGGGAGCCTGCCCTGGAGCCTGCCCGGGTATCTTAGTCTTCGGCATCATCAAACAAAAATGACACAGGAGATGGAAAACTGGACTCTCCATGCTATGAAACGTGGTGTGGAAAATTAACATCTGCTCCCAAATGGTAACAGTCTATTGACATGGGCCTGTGCCTTTCTCCATTTTTTTTTTAACAATTATGTTTTTAAGCTAAATTTAAGCTACAGAGGAGGAGGAGTAGGAGGGCTCTCTATTGGTAAGGTAGGGAGAACGCCTTACATTTTCCCTGTCCTTTACAAAGCGTATTCATAATACCTCAGCCTCACAATGGGATGTCTGATTTGGGGTATGATTTTGACCATTATAATTTCAGCTTTTCTTTTTCTTTACTTTTTTTTTAAGATTGATTTATTTATTCATATAAGAACTGGGGTACAGGCCAGAGGTATGGGGGGGTGAGAGGATGTACCAGAGACAGAGTGGGGAACAGAACAGGCAGATGGACTGAAATACACTGCTGAGGGGAGCAGCGGGCGAGACAGGAGAGGTCTGCTGCGCCATGTGGGTAGCTCCCTGGCCCAGGATCGAACTCGTGCTGCAATATCTTCATAGGTTGCGTCTTAACCCCTTGCCCATCAGGAAGGCCCAATTTCAGTTTTTCTTAAGCTTATATACAATAGGCACTGTTATCCCAGGCCTCAAACCCCACTCCAACTTAACTGAAGCAACCCCATCTAAATATCCCGCTTCATCCCAAATGTCCTATGAAATAGGTGAATTTTTGAGCCAGGATTCTTGATTCCATCCATGGGCCCAGTAAAGAGCACAGAATTTTCTGGGAGCATAGAAACTACTGGAGGGAGATGCAGCAGCTCCCAGACAATTCTAAAGCACAGAAGAAAGAAGCCAAGTTCACATGGCAAGGAGAGTCTGGTCTGGACACCTGGTGGCCACTTCCACTGCCATCATCACGGCTACCCCACTGCCTCCAGGAGGATGATCGTCAACCGCGCCTGAACCTTTGCATTATTCTCCAGAAGCAAAGACCAGCAGGAGCATCTCAGCCTCTTGCTGCCAGGAGTTGGTGACCATGTATGGTATTTTCAGCTTCCCAGTGGAGGCAGTGCCTCCCTCCTGTGGATGCTCACAGAGTAGAGGGTTCCCCAAAATAGGAAGGCGGTTTATATGTTATAAAGCAAAAAAGACACCCACATAGCCGAAGGGCCGTCACCCCCACCTCACAGATGAGAACACAGAGGGACACTCGTGGCCTCATCAGAGAGAGTGACCAGCTCACTCATGCACCTAATCGGAAGTGCCAGCCTCGCAAGAGTCTCTTTGCCTGTTCACCAGGGGGTGTGCAGTCTGGAGGGGGAGGACTAAATCTGCAGTTGAGCTCTGCTGAGTCAGAGGACAGTGCTCTGGAGGTTGAGCTTATCCTGGGCAAAGGGCGCAGTGCCACCCTGGCAAAGGGTCCAGCACAGCCCCAACCCAAACGTTCAGGCTTCCTCTCTCTCCCCTTGCTGCCGTCCAAAGCCCCATGTCCTTTCTCTATCTCCTGGCCACATCCCTAAGGCACCCACAGTATAAAGAGCTCGGGGGGACACTAGTCTATTCTGACTGGAAAGGGGAAGGGGAGGTGGGTGGGGCTGGAGAGAGACAGGGGTCTCATGAAAAGGTGTTCAGGCCATGTCCTGAGGCCATGGAAGGCAGAGAAAGGTTTTCAACAGGAGGGAGAGAGAGAACTGATGGAGTTTTAGGAAGTAGGGGAATGGATAGGAGGGAGCAAAGAGTGGGTGTGAAAGGCTAATGAGTAGGCTGTTACAGCAGACAGGTGGTTGGAGCAGGATGGAGAAAAGTGGAGGGATTCAAGAAAAATTAAACAGATGGAATGAAAAGGCCTTGGTGATTGATTAAAACAGGGTGGGTGGGGAATGGGCAAAAGGGATGGTCCAAGTTGCTCAGGCAACTAGGTGGCCAACAATGTCCTTCTCCAGCAGAAGGAGCACTGACGGTGAGCACATCAAAGCCAGCACCAGGCTCCAGGGTGGGAGGCCCAGCGGGAGATCTGGAAGCTAAAGATCAAATACGGGGGCGGCGGGGGGCAGTCCATGTGGCTTGGGCCCCTTGCCACCTCTCTGACCCTGGGTCTGAAGGCTGTGGCCAGCTTCAGTGCTCCTGACAAGGCGCCGAAAGCCGAGTTGGCCAAGCAAAGCAGAAGCCCCTTGCAGGGAGACCTGGGAACCTCTGTATGCGCCACAGCAGCTTCACGACCTTGAGCAAATCGCTTGTCCTCCCTGGGTCTTGGTTTCCTGGTGATCACTCACACTCCAGGGGTGTGTGGAGGAATATTTGAGGAGGTGAAGTGCTATGTAAATGTTTACTGCTAATAACCAGCCATCCACAAAACGTCTGTATATCGCCTGGGCAACCCACCGGCTTTAAAAATCTTAAGTGGCTCTTGTTCTTCTGATTCATCACATTCTATGCATTTAACTTCCAGAACAAATTTAGCCCTCAAAATATCTTGGTACATTTTCTACCCACCCCTTAACATTTAAATTCTCCATCATCCACACCACTTCACCATTTCTGCATCACCTGTTTCCCGGCACTCTCTCATCCTCCTCTTCAAGCAAGGAGCCCAACCCTACCCACCATCCCTCCAGAGGAGATAAAAACCCAAGGTGGTGTGGAGGGGTGGGGAGCTCTGACCTCCTCCCGAAGGAGAAAGCAGCAGGACATCTAAATACAAGAGAGCCTGGGCAGGGAAGAGGAGGGAGACGCGGCATCCAATGAAGGGAGAGGCAAGGAGAGAGATTCAGGGTTGCTGATCAGAATAGCACACGTGCACATGCACGTGAACACACAAGCACACATGTGCTCGCACACACAGAGTGTGCTCGAAACTGCAGGATCAGATGGGGGAAGGTATCTGCAGGATGCCAACTCCAGCCACCATTTGGAGCCACCCTGACCACTGGCAGCCCCAGTGAGGCCGGGCCAGCCTGGCGTTCCAGCTCCTCTTACTGCTCATTTGGACCAGAAGCTCATCACAACACCACGCGACCCTGGTCTGCATTGTTTCATCAAGAGCATTTGCCTTCCCCACACTCAGTTCCTATCACCTTATTTTTTTCAGCAAATATTGCCTCCAAACCTCCAGCAATTCCAAGATCTTTAACACAGGCTTAGAGAATAAGCCACAAAGGGAGCTAAGAGAACAAGGTGAGTCATCGACCCCTCAGTGAACTGATGTGCAAAATGTGGTTCCAAGGACACTTAAAAATTCTTAACCAAGGATTCCCATAACCTGTGACCCATTTGGTTTATCTGATTTTCCTGCTCTCTTCTGACTACTTACCCCATGTCCCCACGCTGCTGCTTCCATCCCAAGGGCTGAAGAGCCTTCAAAGTATTTGCGGTTTAGAAATGGAGAGAGATCAGCAGCACTGCCACCCTCCACACAGCCTTGTCCACAGGCTCCTTTGCACTTGGTTGGGATCTGGATGGAAAATTGCCTTAAAATAGTAGGCACCACCCTCCTGAGAACGAATAAGAATGGTAAAACATTTACTGAACACTTACTAAATGTGCCAGGAACTGTTCTGAGTGTTTCGCACGCATTATAAATCCTCACAACAACCCAATATCATGAACACAATTATTATCTTCTTTTTGCTGATGGGAAAATTGAGACATAAAGAGGTTAATACTTGACCCCACAGCCCCCAACTGACAAACAACAGAGCTGGGATTTGAAACCTGGGAGGAGGTTTCAAAGAGGCCCTCTCTGAAAGCCTAGCCCCAAGGCCAATTTCAAAGCAAAATGAGTCAAGCAGGTGGGATTTTTGTCTTCTAGTCTCATCTCTCCCCTTTCCAGGTGCTCTCCTAACTAAGCTTCTTCAGTGATGGGAAGAGGACTTCTGTAAGTCAGGATAACAAAATGGAATGATTGCCTGATGTGGAATTTCAAGCACTGTGTCTTTTGAACACCGGTGGTATTTGAAGGTAGAGTCAAATTATGAAGCTGTCCGCAGCCACTGCAGCATGAGTTCAATCCCCAGCCTGGCTGCTACCCACATGGCACAGCAGACCTCTCCTGTCTCACCCACCGCTCCCCTCAGCAGTGTATTTTAGTCATTCCTCCTGTTCTGTTCCCCACTCTGTCTCTGGTGAATCCTCTCACCACCTGCACCTCTGGCCTGTACCCCAGTTCTTGTATGCATAAATAAATAAATATTTAAACTATAGGACGCTGCTCCAACAATATATAGAGTTACTCCTGCCCTAGTGTCTCTTCCTTCACCCCCCCCACATTTATAATGAAAAGCCACACTTTGGGTACCCTTCCAGGCTACTTCCCTAAAACCCACAGGGTCCTTATTCCTTTGTAAATAGCATGAGAGCTGGGTGCTCTTGTGCCTTCCCATAATTTCTTGAACTAGCTCATGTTGCATGGATTAGTTTTCTACAAGTTCATTGCTTTGAGCCCAGCCTCTGTAAATCTGTCAAAATGCCCCAGCCAATGTCAAGACAAGATCACCTCTCTACTCATCCCATCCCTGTGCTACTGCCTGACATTTGCTTGTTACATCAGCTCATTCTAATATGATGGACCTCAAATTCTCCCCCCTCCCCAATAAACCTCAGAGCTGGGAAGAAAAGACCCCAAAATGTATGAATACCAAATCTGTCCTTCGAACGTCCCCCCATTCAATTACATGCGTCTGCTCAAGTACCTAATGGAAGCCGTCAAAACCCTGAAAAACTCCCTGCAAATCAATATAATAGTTTCCCTGCGAAGGCTCCCTCTGCGCCAGAACTGGAAGTAATTCCTCTCCCAAAACTCTAAACACATTGGTTTATCACTATTGTTTGCTACCAAATCCTCCCAGGTATTGTTTGTTCTCTGCCCAGACTCAAATTCCAGTTCTTTGTCTGTGAGGCCAGCACATCGCAGACCTGACAAAACTGACTCCAAATAGTGGGGCCCAGCTCTCCTGGCAACTCCTGCTCTCCAAACCCGGCTTCCCATTATACTGCTTCCTCTTTAAACCATCTTTACCTCAAACAGCACAACTCATTTTTCCCCTTCCAGTTTGCTCCCTCCCTACCCAACTCGGGGTCCTCTTATGTCTTTCTGAAACCGACACCAGAATCAAGGGCGAGAACAGCCGGCAGAAAGCCTTTGACAGGCGCCAGTAATGAGCTCTGCGCCGCCTGCCCCTCTCCCGGCTGTGCATGGAAATTCTTTGTCAGAATGTGCTAGATCTACCCCAGCCTCTCACAAGCACATCTCTCTCAAACAGCTCACCACTCACTCCACAAGCATTACCAAGTGCCCACTTCATGCGAGACTCCGGCTGTGGTCTCCTAGAAAAGACTTGACGGTGAGCAAGAGCACCTGCCGGCCTGGAGAATCCTTTCTAAATGAGAGGCACGGAGACTACTAGCTGAAGAAGTTGGGGGTTGGAGTTCCAACGGGTTGGGGAGGTAAGGTCAGGGTCAGAGAAGGAAGGTGGGGAAGAGGCTCTTGATAGGTGAACGGGGGAGCAAAGTCACAGCATGTCTGGGGTCAGTAAGTCCACGACTCAGCATGGAATGACCAGAATAATGGTTGAAGGTGCGAGGAGTTGTGCAAGAGAACAGAGATGGTTTTGGAAGGAAGAGGGAGACCTGGGCAGACTAGGAGGGTGTTGAATGCTAAGCTAAGAAATGCACTTCCTAGACAGTGCCAAGTCTAGTGGAAGCTAACCTCTCACCAACAAAATCAAAAGAAATCAAGAGGACAGGGACAGAGCCTCCCCCCAGGGCCATGGTCCGGTGATTCCTCTGCCTGAGAAGGTTCAGCTGAACCAGGCTGACCTCCCTCTCAGTCCTGGCCCCGGCGGTGCTCCTGCTCCTACAAGACAGCCATCTGTGACTCCCACGGCCCATGCCGACTCAACAAAATGTTCTGGAAAAAACACTAGCCTTGCCAGGTCTAGCTGCTGAGCAGCGCTGTCCCCAATGGAGTGGCATGCCATGCTGCTTCACGGGCCTCAGTTTTCTCATCTGTACAATGAGGGGTTCAAACAATAGGGGTAAGTCTTTCCCAGCTCCTAGGGGCTGTTTTACAATCTCTCTGCTGCCTTTCCTGCCCCCACTATTCGGTGGCACAAGTGGGTAGTCTTATATTTCAGTTTCTGGGATAGCCTCTTCTTTTTCTCTCCCTTCCTTCTTATGCCTACTATCTCCTGGCAGTCTCTCCCACAGACAGCTTTTAAAAAATATATGAAAGAACTCATTCATAGTAGAAAATTTGGGAAATACGGAAAAGCAAAAATGATATAAAAATCATCTATGATGGAATCATACAGAGCAAACCCCCTTTAGCAATTTGACCTTTAACCCTCTATCTTTCTATACATGCACAGACATGCTTTTATTTATTTTTTTTTTGAGATTTATTTTATTTATACAAGAACTGGGGTATAGGCTAGAGGCAAGGGAGAGTGAGAGGATTCACCAGATACAGAGTGGGGACCAGAACAGGCAGATGGACTGAAAACTGAGGGGAGCAGCAGGTGAGACAGGAAAGGTCTGCTGCGCCATGTGGGTATCTCCTGGCCGGCCAGGCATCAAACCCACGCTGCAGAGGCTGTGGACAGCTTCACAGTGCTGTGCTCAACCTACTGCGCCACCAGGGAGGCCCCATGCTTTAATTTTTGACCAAATTCCCACCAAATACAGCACATGCTGTTTTAAAAACTGCACGTGTGTGTGTGTGTGTGTGTGTGTGTGTGTGTGTGTGTGTGAAATTTGAGAGTTTCACTTCCATTCTTGATGGAATATGTCAGGTATAGACTGACTTTCCCACTGGGAACTAGAAAAGTTGGACAAAATCTAACAAAATCTGTCTGAAAGCATCTGAAGGATTTTCAAGGCATCTAAAAGATATTACCATCTAAAAGAGAAAGGAAATCAAGAGAAACAAACCCAGAATTTGAGTGCTTTGCCACTTAAAGCAGAAGCTAGCTTTCATAAGCAAAAGCAGTGATGGGGAGACTGAGAAATCGATGAGCTTTCAGCAGTCTTGTGGACTGGTTAACAAGAGCAGTCAGGGCCTACTGGTAAACACTAGGAAATCAGATGGGCCCCCAAAGGATTGTGCTGTGATCACAAATATAAAACATCCCTCATAAAGATCGAAACTGAGCTTCATATTCTGTCAATGCCTAATGGCATGGAGGTGAGCTACTCCTAGACTAGCTGACAGTGATTGCAACTATGTGTCCTCTCTGGAGGAACATAACATCACCCAGGACCTCAAATCATCTCCACAGTATTTCAAAACACAATGTTGGAAGATTAAATATATTGAAACCTGGAAGACTTTTTTTGCTCCCAGGAAGGCTGAGACCTCTGTGGTAAACCACTGCTTCCTAGGGTGTCATTAGAAAAGCAGATAAAATGCAAACATCTTGTTTAAAGGCATCAAAGAGTCTTTGGGCCAGTGAGGATACAGCACATGATTCAAGGGAGGAGGGGAATGCAGAGAGAAAGCTAACAACCTGCAGGCTCTGCTTTTCTGGAAGCTTTTGTCCATTCTGTAGGCAGGAAAAAAGCTGGGTCACTGCCAAGAAGGAACTGGGGAACCATCAGAGCTCCATAAGGGTCATGGGATTCTGGGGCCTGAGTGTCTTGGCCTGAGTGGTGACTAGATGGCCGTTCACTGAGGGATTACTTGTTGAACTGGTATAACTTAATGAAACATGTTCATTAGATGTATTCGGGTAGTTGGGATACCACATACAGCCATACAGAAAAAAGGCTGTCTCTGGGGAGGAGAGTTGGGAGGAACACAAAAGAGGCATCATCTGAATCTTTCAGGCTTTGTTTTTAAGATATTCTTAAATAGACATGGCAAGTGCCAACATTTGATCAATTCAGCTGCAGGGTGTACGGATATTTGTGATATTTGTTATGACTTCCTACATAAAACATTTCAAATTTTTTTAAATTTTTAAAAATTGTTAAATATGTTCTCGGGTCATCAAATATTTTGAAATAGACATTTTTCATCGCTGTAGTTTTTTTACTATTATTGATGTACTGAGAAAAATATCCTTATCTTGAATACTTAGGGTATCTCTAATTTCATTGGAGGCATTCCTAGATGTTGGATTCTTAGGTCAGAGATTATATACGTTTTTAAGATCTTTAATATATATTAACCGTCCTCCTAACACAGACATTCATTGATTCTTCGAGAAGGGTGAAAACAAAACAGACAAACAAAAATCCTTTCTTGCTGGCCCTGGAGTCTACTCTGGCTTGAATGCTCGCCTTAGTCTGTGCCCTCCCCAAACCTTTTCTTTTCAGCTAATTTTCATAATCTGAATCTAAGAGGACTCACTGGTGGGCAAAATAAAGTTCAGCTTAGTGAATGTCCAAAGTACACATGCTGCATATAGATTCAAAGTTGGATGGATCATCAGAGAACATTCTGGGAAATGAGGGAGGAGACTCCAGAGTCGTCATCCCTAACACAATGTGCGGGAGGCTATCTCACGGCCTTGGCTTCGATTGGACTAGATGTCAGGTACGGTTTCCTGCCCAGGATAGGTCCATACTGTCCCAGGGCCCAGCTCCCTTCCACCAGGGTATTTTCAGAACTACAGGCAAACCTGCCATTTCTCAGCAGGGGATGACTGTACTTCCTTTCCTGAACATAGCTGAACAGGAATTAGGAAATGCTGGTAGAAATTTCTCCTTCCACACCCCCAAATTACATGTTTCTGATGCAAACTCTCTGAAAGCTTGTTGCTGGGGTCTCTTTGAGTCACTCCATTACTGCCTCTGCCCCCGCTACTCCACTCCCCACGCTGAAAATTGAGGGTCCATGGAACCTAGAATACTCTCCCAGACCATTACAGACTATGCCCCCAGCCTGAAAACACACAGGGAATTGCTCAGAACTGTTCTGTGATGAAGCACGGTGGCGGGGGAGGTAGGAGGCCAGGGCTCCCAGATCCCTGGAGAGATTTATGTTGGAGTGCAAGTGACATTTGGAGGAGGAAGGGTCAGCCTGAGGGTCATGACATCAAAGCAAAGAGGTGAGCATTCCCTCAAAGTCTCAACCCAGCCTGGACGTCCATGTCTATTTTAACAGGCCTCACTTAGCCACAGCAGCCAAGTGAGAAGCCAGACCGATCAGGCGCCACCTTTGCTGTCCCGTCCCTGGTGAGAAGAAGAAACCTCCACTACTCCTAGAAGGAGCCCTAGGTCATTGCAGACACCCTCCTGCTTGAGGACTAGCTTGACACCAGCAGGGCAGAGCAGGTCATGCCCACCAGCCTCCTCCAGCTCAGAAGAAGAAAGCAAATAACCTGGGAGCCTTCGGTCAATTGATTTTGCACACGGACAGAATGACTGGGACGAGCCACCTGATGCTATCACAGTGGATCCCGCAACAACACACCTGAGCAAACTGCTAAGACGGGGGCTCCACAGACAGACTCTTCCCGTCTGCACACCCAGTAGTTTCTTCCACACATAAGAATTTGCACAACCTACAGCTACAGCGTGACCACGGGGAGGCACCGCCTGCCAGCACCCCTCTGCAGCACCGCGGTCTGCTGCTCTGGCTGCCACCTCTACATGAACAGCCAAAACCTAACAGGCTGAATCCCATTCTCCAAAATGGACACAGAAACCTGTAAAATCCTGCAAGGGCTCCCCTTTGCCTGCAGAATGAAATCCAGGCTCGTCAGCGTGACTTGCAAGTCATTGACCCCAGGGTGTCATTCCAGCCTCTGGCCCCTCTGTGGCCTCCTCTCTGGTTGACACCAGGAATGTTTGTCTCTTAAGGGGCTTCTCGATTTTCTTTGCACCTTCAGGTCTCCAAACCTTTGCCTGTTCCTTGGTCAGCCTAATACACTTTTCCCCTCTCTATCTTTGCAAAGCTTTCTCGTTCACCTAGGCCTAGTTTATAAGGCACCTGCGCCATCAAACATCCCTCATTCCTCAATCAGAATATGTTAATCCTTCTCTGGGCCTCCACTTGCACCCCCAAGGAGCTTGTTTTGTGCTGCTTTGTACTTTTCCTGTGTTTGTTCATTCGATAGACATGTATTGCAACATCTGCTCTGTGCTCAGCGCTGGGAATATAATATTCACATGTCCCAGCTCTGAGGCTCTCACAGTCTAGAAGGGGAGAGAGATCTATAGTTACATTAGGAATAGCATGGAAAATCAGATGGAGTCCCTCCCCTGCCCAAATTCTCCAGTGCTTTGCCACTTGAAATAAAAACCAGGTCATTACTTTGACTAAGAAGACCTTACACAGCCTGGCTCAGGTTACTGCTCTGAATCTATCACTCTCCCCTCTCACCCCATTGTCTTTGATCTCCCATTGTTGCTCTAACTGGCAGGATATTGCCCCAGGACATTGGCACTGACCATTCCTTCTGTCTGAGAATTCTTCCCAGCAGTATTTGGATGACCCTGTCATTTCTTCCTTTCTTCCTTCCTCCTTCCTAACTTTTGTCAAATGTCAGCTTCTCAATGAGGCCTTCACTGAGGGCCTCTCTTCGCTCTCCTCCTGACACTTCGTATCTCTCCTCTTAAGCATTTATTCCATTGTACAATCTGTGTGTTTTATTTATGTACTGTTTATCACTTGACTCCTCTAGTGGATTACAAGGACCAAGTGGGGAGGAATCGTTACCCCTCTTTTCACTGTTTCTGCCTGGAACAGTATCTGGCATGCATGTAATTGGTGTCTGGTAAATGCCTGCTAAATAAATCAATCAAATGAACACGTTATAGAAAGTGAGAGTAACAGCAAAGAAAGAACCAACTCTAGTAAATCTCCCCAAACTCCACTTGCCAGAGCTCAAAGAGCTCACATAACTGAGAAACACAGGTCCAGAAAATCACCTGTAATCATTGTCTTCTTCGGAGAGTGAAATGGGCAGACTATGAAATACGTGGCCCGATGCATAGCTATCCATAGGTCTGATGTACTATGTGTTAAATATTATGTATTAGCCATCTCCTATATGCCAAGGATGGTGCTAGACTTGGGTCCAGCAGTGAGCCCAAGGGCCCTGCTCCTGCCTTTGGCAGTTTATCGTCTCATGAACAACGAGGGTGAGTGACCACAACTACACAGTGTAGCACGTGCTGCAGCTCCTGCCCAGGTCACAACCTCAGAAACAACCTCCAAGAGACCATGTGGCCTAGTAGGTAGGTGCGCAGGCTCAGAAGTCACGCTGCCTGATTGAGTCCCGGCTATACTGCTTATTATCTGTGTGACCATGGGCAAGTTACTTACCCCCTCTGAGCTTTAATTTCTTCCTATGCAAAACAGGAACCTTGGCAATCCCTAATCATTTGGACTGCTGTGAGGATTCAATAGGCCATCCATGTCGATAATAAGAAACAGCCTGGCACAGGGAAGTGTCATTTAATGGTTGCTGCTGTTGCTATGTGAAGAAAACCCACTCGAGAGGCCCAGCATAGCCCAAGGCCATACTGTGTGAGATCACTGCAGCAACTCGCGGACAGGTAAACAGATGTTTCCTAATTGGCTTGGACTGCACAATCAGTCAGTGGCAGGAACAAAAAAGCGCCTGTGAGCTTGCCCCTGCCTGTGTGTGCCTCGGTCTAATCAGCCCGACAAAGGCCTTCCTTCCAGCTTGCGAGGTGATAATTTCCTTGCGCAGAACAGGATTCTGGCTTAGTTTACATCCCACAACTAAGTGTACATTATGCAGCTAACCGAGCAGGAAGACCATGGGGCCTCCCGCAGCTGGAGCTGTAATTAGTGCCCTCGGGGCTACTGTGTCCCCAACACTTCCTCCCTGACTGCCTCCCCCAAACCCCCCATCCACCCCCTCACCCCCCCCCTAAAATCCTCCACCCCACCCCTAAAATCACAACTAGCTCTGGACTCTGGGCTGCTGTGGAGGAAGCAATGGCTCCTCTCTGAACCTCTCAGCTGAACTGAGCCGATAACCAGCCTCGGGCTTCTAGTGGCTTGGGGGTGGGGGGGTGGGGGGGGGTGGGAGGGCAGTTCTGGCAACGCACTTTACTCCTGAGTCTGTGACAGTGTGTTTCGGGGGCCTATCTAGAACTGTCTAATCACACATCTACCAAGCCCTGCCTGCCCTTCCTATTCCCCCATACTGTCTTCCCTCACCTTTGGGGGTCCCACCTCCCCCACATAACAGGAGGTATCCTTCCCCGTTCTGTGTCCCAGGAGCCCTAGATGGGCAGCTTGACTAGAATACATCCGGGCTCACCCTGGTGGCTGAACTGTGTGCCCCTTCCCATCTCTCCTCTGCACTAAACGGGACCTCCTTCAAGGCTGACCATTTTTCTTTTTGCTTTGCACCCCCTGTGCCTAGGTAGGATCTGGCACACAGAGAATAAAAGCGGGTTTCAAATGAAAGCGTCAATTCAGGAAGGAAGTAATGAGTAAGTGGCTTCCAAACGACAAATCTGAGAGGAGAAGGGATGGAAAAGGATGGAAGGAGCAAGGGCCGGGCAAGCAGGGTGGTTTGGTCTGTGCTAGTCAAGGGTAAGCAAGAGCATGACCTCCGTGACTTGGGAGCATAATAACCAGGGAGCCCCTAGCTTCTGTCCCAGACCTGTGGGTCACCAGCTATGATCTCAGACAGTCCACTTACTATTTGAGGACTGAGTTTCTTCAACAACAAAGGCAGGGCACTGGGCTAGATGAGCTCTTCTAGTTTTCATGTTATAATTTTTTAATCCAATTCTTAACTGGCAGATTTGACACTCACAGGAAAACACATTCCCCATCCAAATCCCCAGGATCCACCACATACCCCTTTATAAAAGAATCCAGGGAGAAACATGCTTCATTCTCTCTATGGATCCATGCTGTGGTCTTCTTTGGATGGTCCATTCCCAAATGGATTACATCAGCCAGTCACAGTGTGTCTCTGGCAAGTGACAAGATTCTGGGCACCCAAAGGCCAAATCCATAGTGTGGAGTCTACTAGGGAAAAGCCTGGTTCATTTGCCTTATTTCAGGTAATAAAGAAGGTTGACTTGAAAGGCATCAGACTTCAGAGCAGGGGGAGGGGGTTGGGGAAAGCTACTTAGGGAATATGGAGGAAGAGACCGAGAGTTGAACTAAAGTATGTCTTATATGATCTCAAATATTACTTTTTCTTGTCTTGCCTGGAGCAAAAGAGATGAGATAGCTCCTTCCAGCTAGTTCAGTGCACATATAATAAGACAAGATGCATTAGAGACAGCCAGACCCAATTGGAGGCCCATCTCTGTCCCTTAGTAGCTGCGGAGCCTGGAGCAAGTTTCTTCATTTCTCTAATACTCATTGTAAAAATATGGGTCATAGTATCTACATCCCAGGGCTATTGTGAGAGTTAAAAAGGTAATGCACAGTTATCTTCAATGAATGCTAAAATCACTGGATGAAAGTCTGTTGATGGTGGAGACACTCACACAACCTCAAAGTATCACCCTGCCAATTACTTGTTAATTGCAAGGGAAAATGTTATTTCTGCTGTGTAGAAATCTGGCCAACACCACTTTTGCCAAGTGACCATGGCATCTCAGTGATGGGACAGACTGATATTTTATGCCCTTGGATGTGAACTGAGAAACGCACAGCATCACTTGTGAAATTAATCTTACCAACAACATTAACCAGAATTTTTCCATGTGGAAACATCAAATAAATCAAAAATTGAAGGATATTTTGTAAAATAACTAGCTTGGACTCTTCAAAACTGCCAAAAGCATAAAAGAAGAGAAAGCCAAGAAACTGGTATAACTTAAAGGAGACCAAGAAGATACAAAAATTAGACTAAACTTGTAACCCTTGATTTGCTCCTGGATTGGAAGAAAGAAGGAAGGATTATTATTAGGAAAATTTGAATAATGATTATATAATAGATAATGGACCTTTTTTTGAATCTTAAATTTCCTCTGTGTGATTATTGTATTTTAGAAACGTAGAAGAAAAGAATGCTTTTGTTCCGAGGAGATATACACTGGAATATTTAGGAGTAAAATGTCACAATATCTGCATGTAACTCTCAAATGATTCAAAAATAGAGAGAGTGAGAGGAAAAAAATAAAGTAAAAATGTGAAACTAGGCATAAGAAACAAGGTGTAAGAAGCAATTAGTAACACCCAATGTTTCATTGTATGTCTCACAACTTTTTGTAGGCTTGAAATTTTTCAAAATAAAGGTTTTAGGAAGAGGATAATGCATATAAAGTACTAACAAGAATTCAATAAATATTAACTGATGTCTTGGTCATTGTCCTCTCTTGGCGTGATTGAAACAATGAACATCTTTAAATGTCTATTTTATCCCCACGTGTCAGTTTCTGATTTGTCTTGTAAGATGGCCCCACCAAAACTGGGGTTCAATTTTCCCATCTGTAAATCAGAAGAGTCATTGGGTCTGAATGTGGTATTGCAAAGAGAAAAGGAATGCTGAATGAATGGTAAGGACTGTATGTGTAATGAAGCAATCAGATTCCTTTTATATTGGAATAAATCATTCCATGTTATTGTAATCACACTGGTGAAAAGCTCTGGTTATTCATGTGAACTCTATTCTGGTTGGTTTTTTTTTTCTCTTTTACCCTCTTTCATACACTAATGAAATTATTGTCTGTCTGTGCTTTTTAAATGCCCCTGAAACTTTCTTTTCCCATAAAAGGGGAAAAGAAATGCCTGTTTAAGAAAACTCTCACAGAAGGCAAGCAGTATTGGGTGACTAATATCAATATAAGTGATTGACAACATCAACTGAATATTTTCCTCTGCATCAGGCACTTGGCACAAAAATGCAATAAGGCCTCATTGGTCCCTGCTTGAAGGGCTCAAAACCTAAGGGGAGGGGGGCAAGTGCATAATCAAAACACTAGACAAACGACATGAACTCTTTGTTGAATATTGGTGGCATGTAAAACATCTAGGTCATAGTAAATAGGCATTTGCTAAATCATTGTTGATTAAAAGATGGATGGATGGATGGATGGATGGATGGATGGATGGATGGATGGATGGATGGATAAATGGGCAGTCAAAAAATGGGAGAGAATGATATGAGAAGAAAGAGAAAGAATGATTACTTCTAGATGAAGACTTCAGGAGCTGAGGGAAAGTTCGATAGTTTACTGATATTTGAACTAGATGTTGAAGGACCGGGAAAATTTCATCTAGGATGAAAAGCATCTTAGCAGAGGACAGCAAAATGGAAGCAACATTTTTTGCGTTTTCAATAAAATCTGTCCTGTTGAGAGGAAGAAATCAAAGAAATTCAATGATGGTGATGCAATCACCTAGATAAACTCATTCTGAGTACCAGCTCTGGAAGAACAACACAATTCAGCTTCACGAACACGACCGAACTGCACCACATTGCAGCCATCGCTCAGCCTGGAGACACAAAGACAGTAAAACATTGTTCTTGGCCCAAAGTGCTCATAGGTAGTAAGATGGTCTCTATAGATTTTCCTGTGATGATCTACCAAGTCAAAGCTGAACAGGAAAAAAGCAGTCTAAAACTAAAAATTACCTCTTAAGCAAGTCTTTGATGAACATTGTGTAGCATGCAACGCATAGTAGGGTCCTATAAAGTAGAAATTTAAAAAGTTATTGCTAGATGAAAGAACAGCTGAGTGGCTGGGTGGGTGGGTGTGTAGATGGAGATATAAATAAACAGACAAAAGAATGGAGAAGCTAAGCATCGATACCTTTCAACACATAAAATCAATCAGCACACAGAAATGTTCAGGGAATTCCCTCCTTCAAGATGTGTCTACACTAAAGCTGCCAGTGGCTGGTTTGGGTTCCTGAAATCCTTGCATGGGCAAGATAGCTTTACAATGCCTGGAATCACTTAGAAAAAATATAAAATATTAAAGAAAGCCAAAGCTTAGATAATAATTGAAAACAGTACTTGAATAAGACAACTTATACACACTGCCATATTTTAATTTTGCCCTAATCATATCTTTCCTTAAGAACTTTAAGCCCTACATTATAATTAAGGCATAGCCTAATAGTTAAAATGTTGTTTTAATAAGGAGTTTTCTTTTGAGAAAAAACAAAAAAATATGGCTGAATCATGTTTTTTATATCTTAGCCTGTCTCATTCATACAAACCTAGAGGAAATGTGTTCACTTTCCCTCTAGATTTTTTGTCTGGTAGGGGGATTCCCAAACTTGTCTGTACAATCTAAAAGGAAGTACTGATATTTGGGGAATGTTTTGCCAATCCACCCAGAATAAATGACAGCAAAAGACCAAAAAGGCTTATTTTACTGGGGAAGTGTTATGACATAGCATCTTATCACGCAATTCTGCAACAAGATCTTGAACAATAGTTTCAGTCTTTCTAAACCTCAACTTCTCAATCTGTAAAGTGGGGACAACAAAACTATTTATCTCATAGAGTTATCAGAAAGATTAAAATGAAAAATTACATAAAGTCAATCAGCATATTGTGTCTTATAATAAGAAACCAATATTAAATATCACTGAGAAATAAGGAAATAATTAAAAGCCAAAGTTTGGGAATCCTACATGGGGTTCAGTTGAACCAGTCCTAGTTTGGTCCCTCACTGACTGACCTTGAGCAAATCATTTCACCATTCTGGTCTTCAGTATCTTAGTCTATAGAATAATGTCATGATCCCTATGGTCCCTCTCAAGCTAAGATTGTTTACTACTAGATCAAGATCCCAGAGAGAAAAAGAAGTAAGCATGGTTAAGAACTAGCTCCTTCCCCATTGTAATATCTCACCATATGGCCAGACTGCTGGAAAGTCGGGACCACGTTGCTACCTTGGAGGTTTCTGCTGGCAGAAAAATATGTCTCTCTGGATTTGGAGACCCCAGGAAGTTGTTGGATTTGGAGACCCTAGGGAAGATGTTGTGACCCTTCCAGATCTGACCATGTTCCTGGATCCACTTGACAATGCTTTTTCCCCTCCAACAACTGACTCTATTAGTTATGTAACTCAACCACCATTTCTATCTTGAGATATAATTATAAAACAAAAATGGACTAGCCCCTAGGAGTGACTTATGTTTAGTCTAAGCCAATGACTGTCGATCAAAGATGGTACTGTCCCCTAAGAAAGTGTGAAAGAAGTTGTCTTGGTACGTGGAGGATTTCAATAGTATTTAATAAGTGAGGGCCAGGGATGTTAAATTGTTCTGCAGCAAACAGGACAGTCCTGCACATCAAACTATCATCCAAAACTCCAAAAGCACTCCTTTAAGAAATGCCAGCTCAAACTATTCTTAGGAATTCCATTCCCCTTGCCATTCTTTTGCCAGATAAGTTTAGGGTTTCACAAGAACATATTTTGGTCACTAAATATAAAAACCAGGGTTTTTTTAGAGCTTTTCCTCATGATAAAAGAAGCGAGCATCCCCTACTTCCTGCCTACTTTGTGACTCTCAGAGTCTCAACAGCCAACTTGCAACCATGAGGGGAAAGGCAGAGAAGTGCGGAGAACATACAGAGCTGACATTTCTGAGTTGCTGAGTTAGCCAACTGTGGAACGGCCTACCCCCAGACTTCTCATTCCAAGAAAAAAATACATTTCTTTTTTATTTAATCAAATTTTAATCTGTTTTAATCCGTTCTTTGCAGCCCAGTGTATCCTAAATTATAATTTGTTTGGAGAAAGAAAAGAAAACTCACAGGACCATATCAACTGATGCAGAAAAGTGTTTGACAAAATTCAACAGCCATTCAGGAACTTTTTTTTAAGGGATTTGCCAGAAAAATAGACATAAAAGGAAATCTTAAATCTGATGAATATCTTCTACATATAGCTGTATAGCTGAAATTATGTTTTGTAATGAAAGAATGCTTTTTTCCTGAGATCAGAACAAGGCAAGGATGTCTTCTTACATCACTCTTATTCACCACAATATTGGAAGTTCTGGGCCTCCCTGGTGTCGCAAGGGGTTAAGCACCACAATAGGAAGCAATCCGCAGCCTCTGCAGCACGAGTTTGATCCCCAGCCAGCCAGGGAGCAACCCACATGGTGTAGCAGACCTCTCCTGTCTCGCCCGCTGCTCCCCTCAGCAGTGTATTTCAGTCTCTCTGCCTGTTCTGTTCCCCATTCTGTCTCTGGTGAATCCTCTCACCCCCGCATCTCTGGCCTGTACCCCAGCTCTCGTATGCACAAATAAATAAATCTTAAAAAAATATATTGGAAGTTCTGTCCATTACAATAAGACAATGGAAAATTTTTAAAAATGAAGTTGAACCCTTGCCTAATACCATATATAAAAGTTAACTTAAAATGGATCAAGGACCTATATGTAAGGCCTAAAACAATTAAACTCTTAGAAGAAGACATAAGACAAAAGCTTTACAACATTAAATTTGGCAATGATTTCTTCAGTTCCTTATAACACTGAAGGCACAAGAAACAAAATTGAAAAATAGACAAATTGGACTTCATAAAAATTTTAAAACGTTATATATCAAAAGGCACTATACACAGAATAAAAAGGCAATCCACAGTACAGGAAAAAATATTTGTAAATCACATATCTTATAAGGAATTCACATCTAGCCTATATAGAGAACGAAAACTCAACAACAAAAAACTAAATAACTCAATGCAAAAATGGACAAAGCACTTGGCTAGACAATATCTCCAAGAAGACATACAAATGTCCATAAGCAATGAAGAGATGTTCAATATCACTAATCATTAGGGAAA
>NW_023601653.1:72827960-72857622 GCF_014898055.3 Talpa occidentalis
GTCAAGAGCTGGTTAGCCCTCTGGGGCGTTGTCCTCAAAAGCATTCAGGTCTGGGTAGTCTCACAGGAAGCCAGCTTCATTCAGAAAGCGTCTCCAAAGGTTTACTTCCATGCCTGAGTGGCTGGATCCTGGCCCAGGATCATTGGTGTGCCCCAGACCCCAGAGCTTCTCGGCAGCCGACCCAGGGTTGACGAGTGGGGGTGGAGAGGAAGAACCTCAGAGGCAACACTGTCTCCCCTGCATTTGTTTTATACCGTTTGCAAAATTATTGACTTCAGAACTAGCACACTGACACGTGAGCTGGAAAAACATAAGTTTATAATTTAATCAAATGAAAGTTAGAACAAAGTTAATACAACACATTTAATGATAGTATGGGTGGATGTTCTGCATGGTTATTAGGCAGAAATGGTAACAGCGCATATGAATGACTGTAATTAGTACTGCTTTTACCAGAGCCACATCAACAGTTAAATTTCTCTCATCTCATTTTATTAGTTCTCCAGTGTTTCTAGAGCTGGAATAGCAGTCTCAAATTTTCCATGGTATTGTTATAGGACAGCCCCGATATTGAACCACATCCTTTCCCCCTAACAATATCATTTGCCACCTAGCCTCTGAATTTCTTTGAACACAGGAAGATAATTCCAGGGGTTAAGAGGAGACCATCTTTCTTTCTAAAATTTCTTGCTGACTGTATTCCTTTCCGTCCCTGAGGTGTCCCCTAACCAACAGCATGTGCCTTTGCTCCTTATTTCTCTCCAAGGTTTTCTTGTATTGTCACGGGCTAGCTGAGAATGAAAGTAACAGCCTAAACATCTGTCATTTACCAAGAAGTCTTTGCTCTTAGCGAAGAGATGGTTAACAAACCAGGATGCCAACTCGTAGGGAAACACAGTGCCCAGCAAGTCTGGGGAGCTGTGGCCTTATTTCCTGCACCTCCTGGGGTCATGGCTGCAAGCAAGTTTTCAGGTCCTGAGGGTATAGCCAAGGAGGGAGCTCAGAAGCTGGTGCTCTGATAGAATGATGCTAACCAGGGGACTCAACCCAGTCCTTCGCCTGCTCAGTTTTGTGGTTTTGCAAACAGGGTGGTCCCCAGGAAGGGGAGGTTCCCTGCCCCACCCAAGGGAGGGTGGAGCTGAGCAGCAAAAGAGGAAGCTGAAGAAGAGACTGAGGAAGGAAGGAAGCAGGATGGAGCCAGGAGACCTGGAGGAGGCGCATGGAGCCTAGAGACA
Source organism: Talpa occidentalis (assembly GCF_014898055.3). Lineage (NCBI taxonomy): Eukaryota > Metazoa > Chordata > Mammalia > Eulipotyphla > Talpidae > Talpa > Talpa occidentalis. The sequence goes on from NW_023601653.1 coordinate 72,829,196, forward strand.
CGTGAAAAACTGCGCGTGTCTTTTGGTTGTGGACTGGGTGACACAGATGTGGGTGAGACCCGTGGGGAGGTGACCATGGCAGCTTTTATCTTGATGTTGATTTTGCTCTTTTCCTTCCGGGCTTGTCTGGTTGTTTGTGACCCTTTTCTGTGGGTCCCCACTGGAAGATGTTTTAGACTTGTGGTAGACTTTGGGGCCTTGTTCTGGGCCGATCCCATATGGATGGACTTTTACCCACGAGGGGATGGGTAACTTTGGGTGCTTCATTTAGAAACTAGATTCTTTGCCTTACCTGTATTGTTTCCTAGTTTTATTAAAGTTCCTTTTCATTAAAGTCTCATATGTTTTGTGTTGATGCGGCGGATGGCAGAACCCATTTAGAATAGGCAGGTTTGCGGGGTTTGGGCTGCCCCTCTCCCTGTCCTATAACAGATTCTGCAGGTCTGGAGAGTAGCCAACCAAATGGCTCGTTAGTCATTGCATGTGGCAGAGGTCTTGGTGCATGTGATATAAATGGTGCGCAGCAGATAGCAGGTGAGGAAGGGCCAACCGTGGTCTTCAGGGCTGCAGGGTAGGCCTGGCACTGGATTAGGTTAAAATGGTGGAAGGCTCAGGGGAATAAATACATTCCCACCTTTGGTGTTGTTTTCAGCGATCTCCAGAGTACACTTGAGAACTGACAACCAGAACTGTTTCTTCAATTGTTAAACCTGCTTATCTGACTCAAAGGCAAAGGGGGCTTCTCAGCTTTTGAGTTTAAAATGACAAGAGCCAAAATTTAAGAGTGTTAGATGTTCAAACCAGAGCTTGAGAGTCACAACATCAACTTATTCCCTGGAGTCAGAAGTTCTCTTAACAGCGGAGAAAGCAGACAGCAAGTGAGGAGCAGAGAAAAGATATAAAAATGCAATTCCCTAGCAGTGTTAATGTTTTGGGGTGATAACTTCCAGGCTCAGTTCAAATGCTAATACCTGATCTTTCATGTTTGAATGTGGAGGAGCATTCCAAGGAGGATCTATTCCTGGGAGAGAGGAGAGAAAGCCCCAGGGATGACCTTCAAACATTGTCCCCATCACCATGTTTTTCTGTATGTGATGTAGGAGCAGAGCACTCAGGTGCCTACTTTCTTTTTTTTTTTTTTTAAAGATTTATTTATTTTTGCATACAAGAGCTGGGATACAGGCCAGAGGTGTGGGGGATGAGAGGATTCACTAGAGACAGAGTGGGGAGCAGAACAGGCAGATTCACTGAAATACACTGCTGAGGGGAGCAGCGGGCGAGACAGGAGAGGTCTGCTGCGCCATGTGGGTCGCTCCCTGGCTGGCTGGGGATCAAACTCGTGCTGCAGTGGCTGTGGGTAGCTTTATAGTGCTGTGTTTTAACCCCTTGTGCCACCAGGGAGGCCCTACTTTTTGTCTTCTTTAGAGCAAGGGGAGGATGCTGAGCTTGGGGATGAGGACACCTCATTAGCATCACCAGACTTTAACCAGCTGGCCCTTCTCACACTGTCTGCCTGAGGCCCAGTGTCTACAATGGTGTGGGCACTTGGAAGGAGTGACCCCTTTCTTTTTGGGGGATGTGGTGCTGGTGGGTTGTTATTATCATCATGGAGTCTTTTGAGATCTAATGAGAAATGTATCACACAAACAGCTTCAGGAGACTCTCTGATAATGCAGCATTAGACAGTAGCCAGGTAGCCAGGTAGAGAGAAAGCACCCAGAGTGGGAAGGAGAGAAACAAGAAACTAAGCAGGAAAGAAGTCTACACAGTGTAACTTGATATTGCCTAAGGCATAGGGATCATCCGGCAAAGGGTGGTGAGTATAACAGAGGCCAGGAAAATGGTGTTAAAACCAAACAGAGTAGAGAGAAAGAGATGGAGACAAAATAGCGTTGCCAAGAGGCATGTGACCCTCTGGGATTGATGGGCAAGAGATAAAGCAGAGAGGCCACCCAGCACTTCACAGCAGCCAGAGCAGGTGCTACTGAGTCTCAGTGGCCAGTTAATCCTGAGAAACCCATCCTGTGGCTTTGCTTGAACTGACCCATGCAGACACCCCCGCCACCTGCAGCTTCAGATGAGGTTCTGGTGCCTGAGCTCCAGCATTTTGTCACTGTGAGTGAAAGCATCTCGGTTTAGACCTCATCAATCTTTCCTCTTGCCACCTTGCAGGAAAATTGCCACTTATGATGAAGAAATCCAGCATCTCTATGAAGAGATGGAGCAACAAATCAAGAGTGAGAAGGAGCAGTTTCTCCTGAAAGTAAGAGTCCACTCCGGGGGTTTTGAGGGCCAGGTTGAAATACCAGCTACTCTGACTACCTCCCCCCAAAATAAGGGTGCAATGCCTCCACCTATGGTTCAAACCCCTGCCCACAGGTCACCCTGAGCCTGGCCTGTTGCTGCAACCCCCTCCCTCTTCACAAGACATGTTGGTTTGATCCAATTTTTAATGTGACACTGTTTTGGATTATCCACACCACGACTTCATTTATTATCCCAGATGTCATTCAGACTGAGAGGGAGTCTAAATGCTTTCCAGAAAAAGCCTGTCATGTCTTCCAGCTCCAGCCCTCAGGAGACTTGTCAGTGTTTCCAGACCTCCCTAGTTCTTTTTTGGAGCTGTGAAACATTCTGGCTATCCCTGGCCCTTGACCTGGCTGACGTCTACTGTGCACAGAGCTCATCACTCCCTACTTAACAGACCCTACAATTGCTTTCTGAAAACGGTGGCCTTTCCCCGTGCTGCCTTCACCCCAAATGACATTCCATTGCGAGGGCTGGTACCCTGGGTACTTTTGCTTCCTCTGCTAGGACCATGACTCGAGGTCAGAAGTCCTAGCTAGGGAAAGAAGCAAATTCCAGAAGCAATAGGGACACTAAGGCATGGGGATGAGGACTTGGAAGAGATCAGAGGAAAAACGTCAAGGACAAATTCGTATTGTGTAAGATGACCCGGCAGTGCAGCCTCACCCCTCACCCGCTTTTCCCTTCTCAGTACCAAATGCCTTCCAGGCTCGGTGCTTAAATTTATGCCTCTTGCAACAACATGGAAGATAGATAAACACATAAGGTGTGTTTGGTCACGCTATTAAGCCCTTGGATGCACGAGTTTTGCCTGGCCATAGCTTTTATAAGGATAGTGGAGTTAGTGTATGGCAGCCTGGAAAAGGTCAGACCCTCTGGCCAGGGTTTGGAAACTGCCTCTGCATTTGACAACTGGTTTGACCACACGGGAAATAACAGATCATTTGTATGCACTGGCCCCGGGACAGCAGGCCCTGCGGAGCTCTGTGCGGGCAGGGCAGGCAGGCGCTCGCGTCAGCACGGACGTTCTGCAGCTGCGCCCATCCCTGGCACGGTCCGCGGATGCCAGCGACGTGAGCAGCAGCCAAGCCCAGTGAGGCGAGTTCCCTGGTAATAATGTCAGGAGCAGAAACTCCCAGTCAATCCTGCTTCTGCCATCAAATGTGGTTGGGATAAGGGCCATCACAGACTCTTCCACAGCTCAACTTACCTGACCCAAACAGGCAGAGAACCAGGTGAAGTCTGCAGGTGGGGAGGCCAGGTGATGTCCTGAGCCCTTGTCGGGGGTGGCCAAAGCTCTCTGCCCCCAGAGCTGCTGCCCTCCTTCCTCTGAGGCTGCCCTGGCACACCCATCCTAGCACCGGGACACAGCTGCTCCCCTGGCACGGCCCCACAGCTTCCTCTCTGGGAAAGAGAGACCTGGGGAGGCCGTGGCGAGTTGCATGCAGGTTATAATGTCTTTTCTCTTTCTGGGGCTGGTACTCCCCTGTACATCAGCAAGCAGAGTGTTATGGATGGTAAGGGTTTTTTTCTCTACTGTGAACAAAGAAACAATGATCTAGAAGAAGGAAGCGGGTTAGCTGGGCAAGGCCAGGGTGAGAACTTGTGTCTCCTGACACCCACATGGAGCCCTGACACCAGGCCAAGCTCTGTGGAGACATCAGGCATCCTGACACCCCCATACTTAGTCCTACTGCCAGCGCCCTTCACCCCTGTGCTGCCAGGGCCTCAGCAACCCTGAGTAGGGAAGGCCAGTTCTGGGAGGAGCAGGCCCAGGAGACTCAACCACAGTGGGAGCACAGTGCCCCCAAGCCCTGGGCGGAGGGAAAGGTGCCCTTCAGTTTCCAGAATGAGGGAAGTTGAAAGGGTTGAATGACTGTGCCCACAATGGAGACAAACATCCACACATCCACACAGCCCCAGTCCAGTGTGCCCTCAACTCACATTGCCTCCATTTGAGGGACCACACCTGCTCCTCCCTCGACCATGGTCACACTTGGTTGTGGGCTCAGCCTTCAAACAAGTTCCAGGTGGGGAAAAACATGTCCTTCCCAGGTGCACCAGAGCTCATGTGTCCCTCTGTCCGGCTTGGCAGGACACGGAGAGGTTCCAGGCCCGCAGTCAGGAGCTGGAGCAGAAGCTGTCCGCCAAGGAGCAGGAGCTGGAGCAGCTGGTGCAGAAGCAGAAGCGGGTAGGCCTGTGCCGGCCGCAGAGGGCCTGGCTTGCCCCTCCATCCTCTCTGGCTTCTGCCCACTTTCCCTGCCTTTCACTAAAGCACATTTTTTTTTTTTTAAACTCGAGAGGAACCATTTAGCAAGACAGAAAAATAGCAAAAAATAGTGAAGTCACAGGCAATGGCAAGATCAAGCCTTCACTGCTCAGGGCCCGCAGTTTAGGGGTTCTCCCTGGAGGTAATGCGAACACAGCAGAACAATGCCCAGGAGCTTCCAGGACCCTGAGACTTCCTTTGTTTCCTACATCCTGTCTAAAAGAAGAGGGGTGCTGGGCCTCCCTGGTGGCGCAGCGGTTGAGCACTGGGTTGCGAAGCTTCCCGCAACCTCTGCAGCACCGGTTCGATCCCCGGCCGCCAGGCGAGGGTCCCACATGGCGCGCAGACCTCTCCTGCCGCCCGCTGCTCCCCTCAGCAGTGTACCTCGGTCCTTCTGCCTGTTCTGCTCCCCGCTCTGGCTCTGATGAATTCTCTCACCCTCCCACGCTTCTGACTGTACCCAGTGCTTGCATCAATAAATAAATAAATCTTTAAAAAAAGAGAGAGAATAGGGGTGCTGAGGACATTGATAGCTTGGAACGGGACTGCAGACAGTGATGATGTCTTCTGCCAGGGTGGCCATGGACACCTCCAGTTGGAAGGAGGTCTTCAAAAGTCAGTTTTTCCAAACCTGTCTCCCCATGTGCCTGGATGAGATTCCTCAGCCTCACTGGTGGTTGTTCCAGACCCTCATCCCCTACCCCAGAGGGGTGCAAACGCCAGGAGGTGGGCTGGGCAGAGTAGGGCACAGGGCCATGTCCTTCCACGATGGCTGAGGACCCTGGCTAGTTGCCCAGGTGGAATGATTGCCTAGGTGAACCTCAGGTTTGCAGCCACCTCTACAGAGCAAGGGCTCATGGCGGGGAGAGACCAGGATGCCTTGATCACTCGTTTGGTTTGTCTGGGGCTGGAAGGAACCCAGCCCTTGAGAGACTCAGGCACATTGCTTCCATGCCAATAGAGGGGGCTGTTATAGCAACACATTAAACCATGCTTGAGAGCACCCCTTTCTAAAGCTGGAGACCTCCACTCCAAGGCAACCCAACCTATGGATTTTAGTGTCTTTCCTTTCTGCAGCAAGATGATTTCAACACCAGCAATGTCCTGCTGTCCTCCCATTCACCCCACAGCCCCACCTTGCTCTCCAAATTTTTCTCCTCATCACTATTATGCATTGGTTTTTACCAATTCGATTTACCCCTCAAATGAATAATTGTCACTCGATTTAATTACTGAATGCTTGCCTGATTACACAGGAGCCTCTTGAGAATCACACAAAATTCCCTGTTGTCACTTCTTCCTCCCCTTACTGGCCACATTCATTAAACTAAATTTATTATGATATATTTGCCTTGGTTTGATTTTTCCTCTGGTGAGAGTTTGGAAGCTCTGCAAAGCATAATCGGCAGCCAAGAAAAGCTAAGTTAGAAAAATGCAGGGTTTTTTGTTGCTTTAGGAATGTAAGAAAAGGTATATGTTTGGTATGACCTATATTAGCTATCTCCTAAGAATTTCCAGGTTTCCATCTAGCATTCAAACTCCTCTAGATAAAGGGAATTGGACTTATTTAACTGAGAGATGACATAGGGAATAAATAGGTTTACTCTCCATATTCAAAATTGGGAAGGATGGGTTATGAAGAATTCTACTCAGCTGGTCTCCAAATGAATCAAGGGCCAAGGAAAAGAAATGAACTTTAAAGACCACAGAAAGGGACCTCCCTGGTGGCACAAGGGGTTAAGCACCACAGTATGAGGCAGTCCGCAGCCTCTGCAGCACAGGTTCGATCCCCAGCTGCCAGGGAGTGGCCCACATGATACAGCAGACCTCTCCTGTCTCGTCTGCTGCTCCCCTCAGCAGTGTGTTTTGGTCAGTCTGCCTGTTCTGTTCCCTGCTCTGTCTCTGGTAAATCCTCTCACCCCCCGTATCTCTGGCCTGTACCCCAGCTCTTGTGTACATAAATAAATAAATCTTAAAAAAATAAAAAGACCATGGAGGGATTTAGCCTAGAGCTCATGTCCACTGATGAGATGATTGCGAGACCATTGAGAAGATGACAGTCATCATTATTTATTTTGGAATAAGAGACACAAATGCATTGTAGAATTTCCTTTCTTGGATTGTTTAGCACTCTGGACTATTTAGTTGCCATTTGAGAAGGAGAGGCACAATGTGAGCAGGAGGATGAAGCTTATTGAGACTCAGGGGCAAGGAGGGGTGGCAGGGATATTCCTGGCCCACCAAGGGAGGGCTGGGCCAGCAGGCTGAAGGTGGTGTGTGCTCATCACTCCCCACTGTCCTCTTCCCCATTCCTTTGCAGCTGGAAGGCCAGTGCACAGCCCTCCATAATGACAAGGATGAGACCAAGGCTGAGAACACCAAGCTGAAACTCACAAACCAGGAGCTGGCCCGGGAGCTGGAGAGGACCACCCAGGAGCTGCAGGCTGCCCAACAGCAGCTGGAAAACCTCCAACAAGAGGCCTGCAAACTTCACGAGGAGAAGGAGATGTGAGTGTGGCCTCTGTGCACCCCAGCCCTAGCAGCTGCTCTCCTGCCCCACCCCTGTGCGCCTGCAGCCTTCTCCTAGACCCTGGATTTGGGATCCTTGCTGCCTGTCACTTCCCATAGGGTTCTGAGCCTATTAAGCAGGCCAGTGCTGTGGCACATTCCCTAGGATGGACAAGAATATACAGGCCAGTTCTGGAAAATTGATTGTGTGATTAGGAAGACATGCTATTCAACCAACAAACCTTAGGCTGGTTTGTGAGAAAATGCTGAGTGAGCCGCAGACCATGCGTGCCCGGCATAGTTGAGAGACCAGGAGACCAAGGTGGCGGGAATCACGGCAGGGAAACAGGACTAGTGCGCTCCAAGCCTAGGAAGACAAATCTTACTTATTTGGGTGAGAAACTTGTCCATGTTTCCTTTACTTTTTCACTTGGCAAACCATTCTCGAAAATGACTCCATGGTCGGTGCCGTGTTAGGCATTGACATATCTCGCAGATGCCCATGCCTGGTGATCGCTCAGGGTGCCTTTGCAGCAGCTGACCTGCTAGCGCTATTCCTATCAGCTCCAGTGGTTCCGAGGTTTTAAGTAGCTGTCCCAAGATGCTAAGTGCTGGGCACACCTAGTGCTAGAAACCCTCCCCCGCTGCATAAATGAGCAACCGGGAAATATTAACGAGGGAGCAGGACTGGCCATCATGCATTCATTCATTCATGGACTCATTCATTCATGCATCTCCAAAATGTAATTGAGGGCCTGGTCCTGACCTAGGTAGTAGGAACACCTGATTTCAGAGTAAAGGGCAGGCCTACTTACCAATGCCTAATGCTTTACCTGTGATAGCTCCCCTGATTCAAAAATGGAAGCCCATTCTCTGTCTGCTGCCCAAATTTAGGTCCTTCTCCCTCAAGCAAGTTGTTCTGCTGTCTGGCTCATTTGTAGTGCCTGTATTATTTAGGATTGATGGGCTGGAGTGAGGGGGAAGAGATGTGTTTGGATTTGGGGTTTTACCTTAGTAAGATATCTCCAGATATTCCCAAGTAGCTGATTTAAAACAATACGCCTCCATCCCAGACCTAGGATGGCCTGTGGAAGGACAGTGTATTTCATTGTAAATGAGCAAAATCAGTTCCTCCTCATTGCGAGCAGGTCAACAAGGCATAAGCGCTTAACTTTACAAACAGAATTAAGGATTCAAGCTCTTTAAATTAAGTCAAGTTCTAAAAGCAACAAACATCTGAAAGCACAAGCATTAGAACAGCAAATGGAAATAAGCAGCCAGGGCTGGAGCATCAGATCACAGCATGAGGATTCAAATCTTTCTGAAGTCTTATCTTAATTAACCAAGCCAGAGACATGGTCTCTGGAGGGTGGGAATTGAAAAAGAGAGAAGGTGAGATATGAATATAAACAATTAGTAAAATTAAAATGAAGAAGAAGGAAGAAAGAAAAAGAGGGAAGGAGGGAGGGGTAGGGGGAATAAAGAAATGATTCCAGAACCTTCTTGAGTTGTTTTCAAGAAGCTTGGAATGTCTTGTACATCTGGAAAGCATGCTGGAGCCCAAGTGAGCATGTCTTATCCAGGGAGGTCAGAGAGAAGGACTAGAGAGGCTTAGCTTGTTCTCTCTAGAATAGAATCCCAGAGGAGGGACTGATAGTACCTCAATGCTCTAATCCACCTCTTCCTTTTATAAATGTAGAAATGAGGTTCAGAGAGGTGCATTGACCAACCCAGAGTCACACAGCTAGTGAGCACCAGAAGACAGAAACAGAACCACCACCTCCTGAGGGCCTGCACCTCCTTCCCCTGCTGATGTGTGGCTGCCTGACACTGCACCGGTGCAGCCCAGAGGAGAGAGAACAGGGTTCAGAGACAAGCACACTCAGTTCTTTATCAGGTAGAATTTTAAATGGGTAAAGCATTCCTGTTCTCTGAAGTTGCTCAAGGAAGAACTAGATTTGGACAGAAGATAAAAGAACAATCAGGCTGGGGTAATGTAAAGATGAAGGGGAGCTGACCCTCGCACCTCTCTATTATGTTAATGAATTTTATCTGGTGTAGGTAGTTCATTCAAAAGATCATACCCTTCAAAAGAGGTTTTCCTCCCTGCCTTAGGTGGCTATGACCCAAGGGGGCCATCCATCATGGCTTCTTCTGGATTCTTCCAGATATTCTATGTGTGTATGCACACACACACACACACACACACATTTTTCCTTTATAAAATACCAGCCCACCATTTTCTGCATTTGTCTGTACTTTTCACTGCAACAGGATATTTTGGAGAGTGTAAGGGCAGGACTGGATACAGTGCAGGTTTTCTGATCCCATGCAGACCGGGTAAAGGAGGAGTCAGAGTCCTCAGTAGTTTTGCAGGTTTTTTATTTGGGGTTCACCAGGCATATGGCAGGCAGGGGTGCTGGCTGGGGGGCTGGGAGGCTGGCAGGCCTCCCAGCCCCCAGCAAGTCTTTACTCTATCTGGGCTCTCTGGCGTTCTCTGCTTCTGCTTCGGCTTCTCCTTCAGGTTCTGCTGCTGCTGGCTGGGGCTGCTAGCGTCCCCCCGTGACGCCGCCCTTAAAAGCACAGTCTTAGCTCAGCTGAATCCCATCTACCTATGCCCACACCCTATTCCAGGTGCCCGCCATCAGGCATGCATTCAGGACAAGGATCCATCATCTATCCTGATGGCGGAAGGGCAGAAAAGCCTGACATTTTCTTTACCCTACAGTCCACCCCCTCAGGGTTTTCTGCCATATAGTCTATACATATATACACAATTTTCTAAGCAAACAAACAATGCAGCCATGGCCCACAAAAGCAAATACATCAAATAACAAAATACAACATAACAAAATACAACAGAACACAAATAAGTCCAGGCAGGGCACCAACCAAGTGCAAAAGACAATTATTGGTACCAGCAGATGAGCCACCAAATCTGCTGCCGAAGGCACTGCTCATACGAGGGAGGGGAAATCACACACGGCATCTGCTATAACACACCAGGAGCCGTCAGGCTTCCTGGCCTTCTCTGGCTGTAGTCTCGGCTACAAGGCACACACAGCATCCACCCCCAGGATGCACTAGCTCTGGGATTGGCAATTTTATTCTGTTGGGGGTAATCGCCAACCCTCAGGGTTTCTGTCTGCAGTCGCTCCAACACTCGGCCTTCATGGCCACCCATGCGACTCACAGACCCCTGCACTCAAGCCAACCCACTGCACAAGCACATGGGTCGGGGATCCAAACTCTGCATTCGGCTTGGGCTCCACCCCAAGCCACATTCCCCACCCATCCCCCAAGGACAGGTTCCTCAGCTCCTCACCCTCGCTCAAGAATGAGCAGGGCATCACCCACAGGTGATTTTACGAGACTCACAGTTCTTCAGCATACCCAGGCTGCTTAACAGCCGCTCAGGGCTTCTCAACTTATCATCAGTACCAGCTTTTGCTTTCTCAGTTGGCTTTTCTCCTCCACCTGGCCACTGGGCATACACAGGCTGCTTTTGGCCATCTAGGCCCACTGGCCACCCCCAGATTCTCAAAAAATAAACATAACCTGCTAAGGTCCTCCGCCTTCTGGCAGGATTGTCAGTCCAAAATCATCAGTTCATCAGTCTATCAGTCCATTGGCCTCTCCCTGCTTCAGCAATGGCCTGCTGCCTCAGGGGTCATTGGCTGGTCCTTTCCGGTGTCGTTGGCTGGTCCTATCCGGTGTCGTTGGCTGGTCCTTTCCGGTGTCGTTGGCTGGTCCTTTCGGGCGTCTCCTTCACGCCAGGTCTCATCCTGTAGCTCGTGGACGTATCCATCTTTTATACCGCCATGGTGCCTCCAGCGTCGTCACAGGCAAAGTCTGTTCTCCTTAGTCCCTCCAGGTCTTCGGAGGGCTCCAATACCCTTCTGCATGGATCTTGCCGACTTACGCCAATTGTAAGGGCAGGAACGGGGCACAGAGCAGGTTTTCTGATCCCATGCAGACCGGGTAAAGGAGGAGTCAGAGTCCTCAGTAGTTTTGCAGGTTTTTTATTTGGGGTTCACCAGGCATATGGCAGGCAGGGGTGCTGGCTGGGGGGCTGGGAGGCTGGCAGGCCTCCCAGCCCCCAGCAAGTCTTTACTCTATCTGGGCTCTCTGGCGTTCTCTGCTTCTGCTTCGGCTTCTCCTTCAGGTTCTGCTGCTGCTGGCTGGGGCTGCTAGCGTCCCCCCGTGACGCCGCCCTTAAAAGCACAGTCTTAGCTCAGCTGAATCCCATCTACCTATGCCCACACCCTATTCCAGGTGCCCGCCATCAGGCATGCATTCAGGACAAGGATCCATCATCTATCCTGATGGCGGAAGGGCAGAAAAGCCTGACATTTTCTTTACCCTACAGAGAGAATGCCATAGCTCATCCCTCTCCTGAAAACAAAGTCAACAGCCTTTCCCTAAAGGCAGCCATAACCCCCTCACCAATCAGCACTACAAAAAAACAGCAAGTTCTTTCCTTTTCAGTGGACGCATTGCCTAGAGATAAACTTTTAGAATGTCTAGGTTAGAAGGACTTTAGTCAAATATTCAAATACCACTTTTTTCCAGAAGTGCCTTTCTTTTTGTTAATACACGAAAAATATAAATATGTATGTATATATCCAAATACATGCATGTTTACTAGACAAATGGATATAAATTTGCAATATATAATAAATGTGTGGATGTTTACACGTGGGTATGTAACTCTCACATCAATGGGTGTGTGTAACTGGGGGACCTGAAATGCCTTGTTGGTTAGGAACTGGCACCTGGGCCACACAGTCTGAGGACCTGGACCTCAGCTCTCCAGTGAGTGACTGTCCTTAGCAGGAGAAGCCTCCTGCTGGCCCCTGTCCCTGCCTGTGCCAGCGAGGAGTGGGCCCCGGCCTGGCCAAGAGGCAGTCTTGGCTCCAGGCAGCTCCAGTGAGCTCTAGCCCACGTAGTGCCAATCAGCAGAATCCTAGACTGGGGTTTAGGGACCCGGTTTGGATAATGGGAAATACACTGTTTTCCCTCAAGTTGAAATTAAATATAATTGCTAATAAAATGTTAGGAATCCACAGCTCTGCAGGAGCCAGGGAAGTTTTGTTGCTTAATTAGGATTATCTGAGGTAAACTTCAAATTTGATTCAGTGTTACTATCGTAAATTGGCTTTATAATTACCCAAGAAAGCGGGGAGAAGCCACAGATACCTCTTAAGGAATTGGGTTATTGTGAGCTTGGCAAGGGAGCCCTGGACCCAGCAGGCTGGTACCATTTCTGCCAGCTCCGTAATGACACAGATGGGCCGCAGATGGCTGCCCTCACCCTGCCCAGGCCGCCCATCCAGGTAGCCCGTGGCAACGGACCCTCTAGGAGGCTGTGTCTTATGGTTGGGAAGGCAGCTCTTTGGATCCTTTGCAGTGAGCTTGGGAGGCGGTTTAAAATGTTCTAAGCCATGGTGCAGGGCAGAGAGGGAAGGCTGGAGGCAGAGCTGTGCAGCTAAGCGAGGGCTATTTGCCAGGTCACAGAATTCTGCCCTTTCTTCCCTGAGTGTGCTGATGCCCTTCAGCTGACTTCCTCCATCCCGCCTCCCTTCCTCTTTGCTGCCTTCTTCTCGCCCCCTTTTCTCACTCTCTCTCCTTTCCTCCTTCCTGCCAATGTTTGTTGACCCTCCTCCCTGTGGGGGGTCAACAGATGCAGACAACCCACTGCCTGAGCAGCCCGCGGTCACCTCAGTCACCCTGCTCTCAGCTCCTCTCCCCTTCCTCAAGACTCCAGTATGACTGACGCCTCACGCTGTGAAACAGCTGATTAGAATTCATTAAATCTCTGCTTTATCATTCGAGATAAGAAATCTTAAGTCAAAGAAATGAATAACAAATGGCGGAAATTCCAGAGATCTGGGGACCACCGACAGGAGATCTTCAGGAGAAAGTGCAGAAGGAGAAATGATTCTTCAAGAGCTCCTGGAAACAAACTAAATGAGCATCTGGAGTCATCCACATAAAAGTTCTGTTCTCACCCTCTGAGGCTGAGCTAGAGAAGAATATAGACGCTAATTCCCTGAACGCTGGGCTGGAGGGGGAGGCATTTGCAGCTGTATTGCAGGGACGTGTGCGGTGCCGCCTGACCCAGGCATCGATTGCGATTGCATGTGACCTGGGGAGAAGTCAAATTCCTTGATGGCCCATGGCTGTAAAATGGGGGTCATTTCCCCTTCCAGAGAGGGTGTCTGTGCTGCTGAATGTAGATCAGGCCTGCAAGTGCCTGCACACAGCAGACACTCTCTGTGGCATGTGAGCTCAGCCTGCTAGGCTCCAGTGTGCAGCACCCACCCAGGTGGCTCTCTCCCACAACAGTCACTTACCACTGCTGTTGCCTGCTCCACAGGGAAGTGTACCGTGTGACGGAGAGTATGCAGCGGGAGAAGTTGGGGCTCCTGAAACAGCTGGACTTCCTCAGGTATGCGGGCTTTGGATGGGTTCTGAGGGCATGTCCCGGGCACCTCGGTTGGAAGGGCCAGTCTGTGAGTCCTCCGGCCTACATGCAGAGGAAACATGGCTGCCAGGTGAGCACCTTCATCCACCTGGTCCCCAAAGTATTATTTGGACAGAGCCAAGTACCATCTGGACTCTCCAGTGTATAGCTCTGTTTCATGCTGCTTGGTCTCTACCTGGTACTTTGTAAAGTACTTGCTTACAGGAGAACTGAATTTATTGAGCATCTACTCAAAGCCAGATATTGGATCTCTTTCCTCTTCCACAAGACTTAGGAATGTAGGACATTACTAATGCAGAGTTAACGGATGAGGAAGCTGATATTAGAGAAATGAAGGAACTTAGCAAAAGTGATATAGCTTCTCATTGGTGGAGCCAGAATGGAGACCCATCTCTGGCTGATTTTTGTCCTTCCGCCAATATTCTGCTAATGTTTGTTGAGTGAGTAAAGGAGTCACAAATTAGGAACCAAAAACAGAGCCAAGGAGTTTCCTCAACCTGCTGAAACTCAGTGATAAATTCAAAGCTTGGTCCAGAATGTGCTAAAAACAAGAAACAAACCTGTGGGGAAAGATGGAATTTTCAGTTGTGTCTGTGGAGTGGCTCAGGCCCTGCCACCTGCCTGCCACACACCTCCTGGGTAATGGTGGTAACACAGAAGAACTTGGGGATCTGATTTTTAAGCACAAGTGGTTTTGAATCAGCTCCATTATGAAAGTTTTTTTTTTTCCTTTTCTAATTTGAAGTTTTGAAAGCCAGGGGAAGTCACTGCATCTGGTCCCTGTGACACTACCCAATTGAAAAGTGCTTTCTTTAAACTGAACGCCCTTCAGGTTGACTTCCTTCAATACATGGTTCCACAGGGTCTCTAGAACCGGGGAGACAGAGGAGGTTCTTTGGGGACCAAGTTCTAATCCATTGACAGAAGAGTGAGATTCTCATGAAGGTTTTGGTGGAAAGATGAGAACAAGATGTATAAGGACAAATTTGGGTTGGTTTGCTTGTGTCTCCTTTTTTTCTTTTGTCCTTAGAAAACATGCAAGGGCAGATTCAGTGAGAATGAGCAGGGGAGAATGACAGAATGATGGGCAGCACTTGACACACGCCTGCGGGTCTTTAATGGAGACTAGCATCAGCGCAGAATCACCCACCTGGAGCCCTTCTGGGCTGTCAAGTGGCTCCTGGATGGAACTCTGCCGGTGGGGAAGGCTGGAGGGGAAGACGCCACAGCAGACTCTCCTCCACGGTGAAACCACCAGGTGGCAGGAACCGTGGGCAAACAAGAATTAAGGACAGAAGCAGAGGGAGGGGTGTGGTGTGGTGTGGTGGGGTGAGGTGAGGTGTGGTGTGATGGGGTGGTGTGAGGTGGGGTGGGGTGTGGTGGGATGGGGTGTGGTGTGGTGGGGTGTGGTGGGGTGGGCAGTGGGAAGGTGGAGGTGGAGGGAACACAGGTGGTAGACTCAGGACAGGGTGATGACTTCACCCTAAGGCAAATGTGGGCAAATGGAAGCAATTGCAGGGCCATGGCGGTGGGGAAGCGGAAGGAGGAAGGCTGGTAACATCTACTTTGGAGCTGGATCTGGCTTCAGGCCTAGCACTGCCAGTCATGACCTTGCGTGACCTTGGGCAACTGATTTCAGGAACTGGAGTCTTAATTTTTTCACACCCACCTCACAGGCTTCTTTTGAGAATTAGGTGATACGAGTGAGTGCCAATCACCAGGCAGCGATGGGGAGGTTCTGCTGCCACCACCTTGGAAGCATTTCCTTAAATACTAATCATCTCCGGCAAGGAGGTGGAGATAGAAGGCAGGGAACAGTGCAGGTTGCTCCCTGATCAAGATGTGTCTTCCCAGGGCCCCCCAAAGTCCTCACCCAGCTACAAGGGTTGCTAACATTTCCGTCCCCACAGTGGGTCCTTCTGCCATGAGAACCCTACTTTGCTGTTTTCGGTGTTTATAAAATACACTTCTTGTGCCCCTGAACTTGCTCTGAAGTCCTGCTGTGAGCCCACCTGCCACCAGATGTGTGTAGCTGGGATATCATAGCCTGCACTCCTCCTGTTTCCTGCAATGCCTGGCAGGCCCGGGGTGGGGGGTGGGGGGCAGAGGTGCACAGGTGTAGCTGGAGCTCTTGGTGACCCTCTGGGAAGGCGCCCTCTAGCTGTAGGCTGGACCAGTGTTTGATACTGCTGGGCACCACAAAGCCTTGTGTATCCCCACCCCTGAGCAGATTAACATGCCAACTACCTTACACCACCATCCCTGAGGAGAGAGATTCAGACATTCTAGGTCTTCCTCACCAAGCCGCCCTGGGCACTCATCTGACCTGCAAGCTGATTTCAAGATCTGCTACTGAATAGATTTCCCTTTTCTGTCTACAGGGAAAGGAACAAGCACCTTCGAGATGAACGAGACATGTGCTTCCAGGTAACTGACCAGTGCAGTCTTCTCCTGAGGGAAGACCAGGGCTGTGTCAAGTGGCAGCCGGATCCTATGGGGTGGGCCCAAGAATGTCCCAAGTCTTGGGATCTGCTTTATCCTTTCCATGAGGCCAGGATGGTGGCAGATTATTTGAAAATGATAAAAATGCAGGGTGGCCTGCTGGGTAACAGTGCATTAATTTTCCACAGAGTAGCACGCTTTCCTCTTGGCATGAAGAGACTCAAATATTTGAGAGAGTCACACATGTCCTGGGTGCAGAAAGGACAGTTCTGTCCATGAGACAGTACAGTTGAAGTGCCATGCTCACTTTTAAATCAAAATGCTCAGTTTTTCCTTCATTAAAATGCTTCTCTCTTGATGAAAAATTTGCATTTATAGACCATTCTAGAGCAAATTAAAAATGTATATTTCACAATCTACATAGTTGATTTTATGAACATTTTTTACTCTCTGGAGATCCCTACTCCCCGATATCTGAGCACCAGACTTACATAGTTTCCCAAATAACACGGCATCCTATATTTATTTAAAACTAGTCACTGGGTCACGTGAAAGAAAATCTAGGCTTCCACAGGCCTTTACCATCTTCTCCTTCAGACAATCGTCGATGGATGCTCTGAAGGGAAGAAAAACTGGGGCAGGATGGATTGATGTGATTTTTCTAAATTATCAAGATTACATGCCATGAATTTCATGCATGTCCTTGGGCAAATTATTTGCCTCTTAGCTCAGGATCCCAGCTATCACCTGAGGCAACGAATCCCTATCTCCCTTCCCATGTTGTAGGGGTTTTTGAGAAAAACTCCTCGAAAGAGGAGGGTGATATGCGCTGGGCCCTTACCTAGAGAATGGTGGGCCTCCCCAGTGGCGCAAGGGGTTAAGCACAGCACTGTAAAGCTATCTGCAGCCTCTGCAGCATGAGTTTGATCCCCAGCTGGCCAGGGAGCAACGCACATGACACAGCAGACCTCTCCTGGCTCACCCGCTGCTCCCCTCAGCAGTGTAATTCAGTAGATCTGCCTGTTCTGCTCCCCACTCTGTCTCTGGTGAATCCTCTCACCCCTCACACCTCTGGCCTGCACCCCAGCTCTTGTATGCATTAATAAATAAATCTTAAAAAAAGAAAAAAGAATGGCTTGGATACGGTTGGCCTAAGGCAGTTGCATTAGGGCCACCTAGGCAGTCTCCAGGGCCCTCCTCCACACGGCCATTTCTGTCTCATATCTGAGTGGCAGCAAACATCACTGCCATCCACCTACAGGCACTTTTGGAGTAAGGCTGCAGCCTAGACTTGTTTTGATGATGATAGTGATTATAATTGTTTTAGAAGTAACAGTGAATTTATTTTAAAACTTCCAACTAAATGTCAGCCTAATCTCTTGGCCTCACTTCCCTTTACCTGCCAAACTCATTTTGCTTTGAAAACAGAACAGAATTAAGAAGCCTAATGGAGAATAGAAGGAGGGAAACTATTGTGTTCAAGCAGAATAATAATTAAAGATTAATTTGGCAACATTCTAGCTACACCTTCGGGGCCCTGGGAGCAGGGCTGGCCCACCTTCTCTCATTAGGGCTGCAGGGGAATAGTGGGGTGGCTGATTAATGAGCAGTTCTTCCTGTGATCTCACGCCCCTCTGCTCCCAGAAGACATCTGTCAGGGAGTCTTGGCAAAGGGGGCTGTGAGCCTCCTCTTCACCCAGGTTCTCCATCACAGATCTGTGAGCAATTTGTCTCCGCTCAGCCCACTCTCACGAAGCTCTGAAATACGGAATCGTGTGTAGCAGCTGTAGACAGGGGATGCTTCATTGACCCTGGCCTGGCTCCCTTTCTCATAGGTGGGTCTTTGGAAACAAATAGGCCTTACAGCCACACAAGAGCCTGATGTAAAACTGTCACCCTAATCGCTGACCTCACATTCCTTGCCTGATTGTAAATACTTTACCTATGCATTCCACATGATCTCTTGCAAGTATCAGTATTTCCATGAAAGATAATGTGGTGGACCTCAGATTCTAAACTGTGTGGGGGTGCGTTTGCTTAGATTATCAGATTGATGGAATTATGGTGAGAGGTGAGGGCCAAGGCAAAGAGTAGGCGAATGTTCCCAGGAGGCCAGATCATCACATGTGTGCTTCAGAGTTTGGTTTACAGCCTGACCTAGCAGTGGGAAAGTTGAGCCCTTTTCAGCTCAAACAGTGGAACAAGTCAGCTGCTTGCATCTGAGGGTATTTTGTGTTTCTGCAGAAAGATAAGGCAGCCAAGGCAAACATAGCTGCTTTCAAGTCAAGCTGGAAACAGAGATCCGGCTCCGTGATTGGCAAGTACATGGACAGCAGGGGGATTCTTAGAAGGTAAGTCATCGTCCATCTGCTCACTCTTTCTGTCTGTCTCTCTGGGAGCAGTTTCTGAGCCCATGCGGAGTGTAGACTGACCCTTGAGGTGTGGCTTTGGTGGAGAAGCCTGGGATCACTCCCCTTGAATCTTGAGAACATGTTCCGTAGCCTGTTCAGACACCCAAGTGGCATGTGCAGAGCAAACCCCTAGGGCAAGTCATTGCCTTTTGGGCCAGTCCCACCCTGGTGTGAGCCTGCAGGGGGACTGAAGAGTGCTGTCAAACAGCAGAGGAGAGAGAGGATGAGAGGATGGGGCCTGGAGATGGGGGAGTAGCTGGATGATACTCTGCTGTCTGTTGAGCTGGATGGAGGCACTTGGCTTCTCAGATGACTGTGAAGGGCTCTGATGTGTAATTAAAATGTCATACGGAATCACCAATAGTTGCACTCCTGTTGCAGATGAGAAGGGGGCCCATGCAGGGTAGACTGCTCTCAATGATCCCTGTTTAATTAACTCAAAAATAATATTTTGTTGCTGTTGGGCATCACATGATGAAGTTGGGTCCCAAAAGGAGTGGCTCATTGCTCATCCAAAGAGACCAGTTAGCTCCCTGCCCTCTCTTCTGGCACATACACCCCCACACGGAGGCTGCAGAGAGGCAGAGGCAGCCAGACCTCCAAGTAGCAGACCAGAGAGACAGTGTGTGAACTGGCTTATCTTAAAGACTCTGAGGACTGCAAGCCTCAGAGACACAGACATCGAAGGGGAGGTGATTCCAGGAGGGGATCACGGATGTCAGCGAGCTGAGCAGGCAGGTCTTTGGACCCAATCAATGATCATGAATTCCTTTTCTAAGTAGCTGAACTTGGAGGCACAGTTGGGAGCCAGACTTCTTCAATACAAGTTGTCCTGTTGGTCCATGGATGGAATGCTTTCATCACTCATTCATCCAGCAGGCATTTGCTGAGTACCACTCTGTACTGTGGGCTTGCTAGGCTCAAAGGGATGCTTAAGCCGCCATTCTGGCTATGCAGCTTTGACCTTTTCAGTACCATGTCCATCTGGCCCAGTCAATCAATTACCTAAACTAAAAGAATGCAAACTGTGGACCCTGTAAAGTTTCCTCACAAGTTAAACAAGAACAGGATGCTTAATTCCCTGGGACAATGAGTATACATCACGAGGCATGACCAGGAAAATCTGGGGAGCCTTTGACTGATATGTGACTTTGCGTCTCAGAGACTGATCAGCGGAATGCCTTGTTAATAAGATGGGGACCAGGAGTGGGGGTTGGAGGCTTGATTTCAATCTTCAAACATGGGCCATAAAACTGCTCCATAAAACTAATCTGGATCCACAGAATAATCTCCCCAAAGGCCTAGATCACCTAAGCATCCATTTGCTTCCTTCTAACTTTTTTTCTCCTGGTCCTACTGCCCTGAGACCTGAGTCTGTAAAATCACTCACTCAATAAAAAGGCCAGGTTCTGCCTTCTCAGCAGCATCCTGCTGTAGCAGTTTGCTCCACGACTCCAGATTCTTTGGCAGTGTGGTGTTGCCTGATGCAACACTATACCAGCTATTCTTTTGAGCTTTGTGAAGATTCCAAAGAGAAATTAGACATGCATCCTGCCATTAATATTCATTATTGCATGCCTACTAAGTGTGAGGTTCTGTGCTTGGTGCAGGGTATGCAGTGGCAGGCAAAATAGACCTGATCTCTGTTCTCAGGAACTTGTGCTTGAGTAGAGGAAACTGACAGTAAACAAGGAAGCAACAAATTGGGAGCCCTGATTCCAGATGTTGACAGAGGTGACGCTCTCCATGCTGACACATAGCATTTGGTGACAAAACCAAAAATGAAGTTAGTCATGCTAACTTGAAGGTATTACAGGAATGTCATCGTGCTTGAGAATTTCCCAAATAAAAAGCATATTCAAGAAATGCTTCACTTAGGGTCATTTCAGTCACTCTCTCTTTTATGGTGGCTACTCACGTGTGTGCACTTAGATGCACTCTTGGTTGGCTATGTAAAGAGAGTGAAAGCAGATGGGAATGCTAATTGTATTCTGAAGCGGATAAGCAGTTAATAAGCTTGTTAGATATGGAGAGCTTTTTTTTTTTTTAAAGATGTCAGCTTCTATTAAAGACAGTGAATTTATAAATGAGTGCAAGGGTCCTTGTATCGCTACAAAATATTTTATTTCAAGGAACCCAAACAAAGTCACCATTTTTGTGAGCAAGCACTGCATCTGAATTTATCTTTCAGAATTGCTCTTAACCCCAGAAGGCAATATATGTGCATTTTTTTTCCTTTCCCATCCTATTGTCGGTCCCTCAGAAATAATACTGTAAGAGAATTATTATAAGAGTTTGCATGGCCTGTGCCCTCTATCTGCTGTTTCTCCTTTTCCCTTTGTTGCCTCGGCCCTCATCCTCTTCCTCTCTCTTTCCCTGTCCTTGTGTGTATTTGTGCATGTGTGTACGTGTTTGTGAGTGTGCATGCACATGCATGCAGGCTGTGTACTTTTCAATTTCCTACATAAGACCCTCCCTGTCAAACTTCTGTTCCCTCTAAAACCTTCTCAGCTCTAGAAGGTTTTTTCTAGATGGTCGCCACGGCTGAGAGGAACTCCTGTGCCAGGGGCTGAGGGCTCTGCCTGCAAACCTAAAAAGACAGCCTGATTTCAGGCCTGTTTGCTCATCATGAAATGTGGTCCCTGGGGGTTTGTAGACAGCACGCTCTGCCTATCTCTTGCATTTGATGCCCATGATGAGTCACATTTCTTTAAAAAGATTTATTTAATTTATTTATGCACATACAGGAACTGGGGTGTAGGCCAGAGGTGTGGGGGGTGAGAGGATTCACCAGAGACAGAGCGGGGAATAGAAAAGGCAAATCTAGTGAAATACACTGCTGAGAGGATCAGTGGGTGAGTTAGGGGAGGTCTGCTGTGCCATGTGGGTAGCTCCCTGAGCGGGGATCAAACTGGTGCTGCAGTGGCTGTGGATAGCTTCATAGGTTGCATCTTAACCCCTTGTGCCACCAGGTAGGCCCCAATGGGTCACATTTATGAAGAAACTGAGGCCTGAAGTGCCTCAGCTAGGGAAACACAGTAAGTAAGGACTGGCCTTGGGCCCAGAGCTATCCACAGCCACTGCAGCACCAGTTTGATCCCCGCTTAGGGAGCTACCCACATGGCACAGCAGACCTCTTCTGACTTGCCCACTGATCCCCTCAGCAGTGTATTTCGTCAGTCTGCCTTTTCTGTTCCCCACTCTGTCTCTGATGAATCCTCTCATCCCCCACACAGCTGCCTGATTGTTAGCCAGCATCTTTCTTCATGGATCTGTTATGCTCCGTTCATCACAGCCTTTACTTCTCCTTCATAGCACTTCTCACAACTTGTAAAAGTGTATTTATTTGTGTGGTTATGACTCTAACCTCCCAATGAACCAAACATTCCTGGAGGACAGGGATTATCTGTCTATTCTCGAATGTATTTTTAACTTAATATCCAATAGTAATCATCATTCTCATCACCGTCATCACTTTCATCATTACTTTCATCACCTTCACCTCATTTTTATTATCATTATCACCTTCATCTTCACCATCCCCTTCATCACCTTTACGTTCACCTTCCCCAGGATACACTTAGTACAGGTGTCTCCAACTAAAGAATGCAGGGTCTGGGCCTCCCCTGTGGCGCAGCGGTTGAGCGCTGGGTTGTGAAGCTGCCCGCAGCCTCTGCAGCGCCGGTTCAATCCCCGGCTGCTCGCCAGCCACCAGAGGAGGGTCCCACATGGCGCGCAGACCTCTCCTGCCGCCCGCTGCTCCCCTCAGCAGTGTATTTCGGTCTTTCTGCCTGTTCTGTTCCCAGCTCTGGCTCTGGTGAATTCTGTCACCCTCCCGTGCTTCTGACTGTACCCAGTGCTTGTATAAATAAATAAATAAATAGATAGATAAATAGATAGATAAATAAATAAATAAATCTAAATCTAAAAAAAAAAAAGAATGCAGGGTCTGGCTTGCCCCCACTTTTGGAGCTCTCTGCCCCCAGGCATGGTGATTTGCCACAAAGGCGCGGACAGCACTCCAACTTCCAAATTGATATATTTTATGACATTCTCTGCTCTTTTCTTTCTTCCCCTCCCCAAAATAGCCAGTCAGAAGAGGAAGAAGATGTGTTTGGCATCCCAAGGAGGAAAAGTTCTCTGGGCCTGAGTGGGTATCCGGTTACAGAAGAGGAGCCAGGAGCCAAGGAGTCAGGAACTGGGGGTTCCCTCACCCCGACACTGCGCAGAATCATTTCCATTGAGGAAGACCCTCTGCCCCAGCTCCTGGAGGGCAAGCCACTGAGCAAATGTACAGAAGAGGAGGAGGTGTCTCCCCAGGCTGTGGAAGGACGAACCCAGCAGGCCCCAGCCTTCGAGCTCCTGCCCACCTCCCCTCGGGAGCAGCCTGTTGGAAAAGAGGCCTGGTCTAAGGTGAGGGCACCTCCCACCCTAGGTTGTTTGTCAGTCCTGAGCCTTGTCCCTTGCTGTTGAGCTCTGGTGTCCTGAAGGCAGCTCAGGAGGTCAGAGGCAGTTTGCCTGTGATTCACAGGATGGATGCCTTCAAACACCATCTTCCTTTCTCTAACTGAATGTCACTAGGCCAAAAGGCTATGAATGGCTTTTCTCTGAAACTCAAGCACTGCTACTATCCACTGCCACACCTTTATAGTATTTGTTCTATGAGATGAGCTAATTCCCCCAAATCCACTTTTAAATAGCTTCTAAAGAGCCTCCTCATTTGCCCAGGCAGTGCTGGGCGGGTCTGAGGGCAGGATCTGGGTGAACAAGCAGCTCTCTAGAAAGGGGACTGCGCAGTGGAAAGGCCCCTGTCTCTCACTGGCTCCAGATCCCGGGGTGAGGGCTTTGCCTCTGGGCTTGAACCTCCCTTCCCTCTGCTGCTGGGTGGAAGAGAAGAAGCAGCAGTGTCTGGTTGACTGAAAAACTCTGCCCAAGACCCGTCATGACAGGACTTCCCAACCCACTGATGACATAGTTCCAGCACCCCTGGGATCCTGGGCCGAAGCTGACAAGATAGAACAGACAGCCAAGTGCAAGGAGGCCAGGGTGCCCTTCATTCAGTCCAGGCTTTCAGGCCAGGGCATAAGAGGCCCCTCCCCTGACCTCAGATGTCCCTGAGCACTGGGATAAGTAGAGCCCCCTTCCCTGCACACACCCTCCCTGCCCCATAGGGACCCCCTCCTTTGGGGACCGTGACACCTGCCCATGCTCCCAGAGCACCTACACATCGTGCTGTGATTACTTCCCAGTCTCCTTCACCCTAAGCCAGGCCTACCTCCCAGGCCTGCTCCTCGGGTCCTGCACGCATGTTGATTGAATGAATGTTTCTTCCCCCTATGGAGGCTGGAGGAGCATCCATTCCCTGCTCCCATCTCCCTGCATTCTGAGGCTGGAGCAGCCTCCTGGTGCTACTTGGGGGCCAGGTCCCAACCCTCCCCTGACACCGCGAGGACCAGAAAGGGCAGGTGGTGGCACAGGCCTCCTGGGCTTGGCTGGACTCTCTGCCGTCCACAGGAGGAAAGGTCTCCACCCACCCCTGACCGGCTCTTCAAGATCGTGTTTGTGGGCAACTCGTCTGTGGGGAAGACGTGCTTCCTGAGGAGGTTCTGTGAGGACCGGTTCTCCCCGGGCACAGCAGCCACTGTGGGTGAGTCTCCTTTTTTTTTTTTTTTTAAAGGTTTATTTATTCATGCATACAAGAAGTGGGGCAGAGGCCAGAGACGTGAAGGGTGAGAGGACCCACCAGAGACAGAGTGGGGAACAGAACAGGAAGACTGACTGAAACACAGTGCTGAGGAGAGCAGAGGGAAAGACAGGAGAGGTCTGCTGCACCATGTTGTCAGCTCCCTGGCCAGGGATCGAACTCCTGCTGCAGTGGCTGCGAACAGCCCCAAAGATTATGTACCAACCCCTTGCGCCACCAGGGAGGCCCGAGTCTCCTTCTTAAGGCAGGGCCTGGCCCACCTTCGTAGGGGGAAGATGTGAAAAGGGGGCTGAGGAGGGATTTGGTGCCTAGAGGGCTGGCCCACAGGGAAGTGGCGAGAGGAAGTTCACCCACACACGTGGCATGGGCACTCCGGAAGTCCAGCTCTGGCTGATACTGAAATGGCAAAGAAGGAGTCCGGTCCTGTATCGCTTTGTCAAGCCCATCTCTCTTGTTATCATTCCTTCCTCCCTTTCCAGTAGGGCCCTGAATCTTCATGCTTCTTCAGGGTCAGGCAGGACAACGTGAGGCCTACACACCCCTGCTCCCTTCAAAAGTGGGCTGCAACCCCCTTGCCAACCCCTCCCTGTGTGGGTGCAGGCGCAGGTGGAATGGAGGACAGACCTCTCCTGCCGCCCGCTGCTCCCCTCAGCAGTGTACTTCGGTCCTTCTGCCTGCTCTGCTCCCCGCTCTGGCTCTGGTGAATTCTCTCACCCTCCCGTGCTTCTGACTGTGCCCAGTGCTTGTATAAATAAATCTTTAAAAAAATACAAATAAAAATAAAAATGAAGGGATTTGAGACCTACTATGCTCTGGGTGATTTCTTTCACCTGTCAAATTTCACCCATCCTTCTTTCCAGGCCTGGTGGGGTGCTGTTGGGAGGCATGGGGGCAGCATTTCAAGCTCAGCTACTAATGGATAAGCCTGGCTGAATATTCCCTCTCTTGGGTAATGTTTTATTCACACAGAGGCTTTTACTCCTCTCACCCAGAGTGGCTCATTGCATTGGAAAGTATGGCAAGACCCAAAGCCTATTGACCTTTTAGCTTCAACCAAGTTGAGTAGCTCAAGCAAAAAATTAATCCTTTGCGTGCCTACTATGTACTATTTAACCAGGCTCATACATTAACTATGCTTGAAAATATATTGACATGACTTTTGTATCTCTCTTCACAACAACCCTGGGGGTAAGTGTTATCACCCAATAGATAGATCAGGTCACTGAGGCCTAGAGAGATTAACAGGTGTGTCCATATGCCTATCAGCTGTTTGGTGGGTGCTGATGCCTCCATCCTGCCACCCACACCCCTTCTATTCCACTTCACGGTCTCCCTAACAACAATGAACTGTGTGTGCTCAGCTCCTGGTGAGTAACAAGGACACTTTCCTGCCAGGGAGAAGGGCAGAGGGTGGTGCAGGCAGGCTGAGGGTTGCAGGCATCAGAAGTCCCGGATCTTCATCTCAGCTCTGCAGTCATCAGAGTGTGTGGCCCCAGGAAGACCTGTTCCCAATTTGGGGCTTTAGTTTTTCTTTGAGTAGTTACTCAAGAATACCTTCAAGCCCAAGTTTCTGTCCTGACTATCTTTGATCCTTGGCCACCTGATGTTTGACTCTCCCTGCCCTGGCCAGAGCCTGTCCAGGGAGACTCCATTTTCTTCCCTTTTTTTTTTTTTTTTTAAAGGATTTTATTCATTCTTTTATACAAGAACCAGGGTACAGGCCAGATTCACGGGACGGTGAGAGGATTTACCAGAGACAGAGCAGAGAGCAAAACAGGCAGACTGACGAAATACACTGCTGAGGGGAGCAGCAGGGAAGGCAGGAGAGGTCTGCTTCGCCATGTGGGACCCTCGCTGGCTGGCGGGGATCGAACCAGCGCTGCAGAGGCTGCGGACAGCTTCACAGCGCTGCGCTCAACCACTTGCGCCTCCAGGGGAGGCCACATTTTCTTCTTTTTTATCCAGAATGGGCCCTTCCAAGTTTCTGCCTACAGAAATAGGTTTCCTCCACAGATTTCAGGTGTCCCAATCTTACGACTGAGCCTTGCCCCATGCCATGGTCACATCTAGATCCTCTCCCATTCCCTCCCTCCTGCCCCTTCCATCCAATGCCTGGGAACATCCCAAGGTGAAGAATGAGGCCCCAGAGGGAAGAAGGGCCAAGCCTGGGAGCCAATCCAGAGCAGTCTGGCCTTGTCTGCCCTGAGGGGAATGCCTGGGTGAGCCTGTGCCTCTGAACCTTCTCTGTGAAGCAAGTGACTCTGGCGTCCCTGCTGGTCCCAACATTCTGGGGGGTCATGACCTCCCCCTTTGCTCTAATCCTGGGCCCTCATTCACTGGCCTTTGCCTGGAGGTATTGCTAGGATGGCCTCTTCCATTACTGCTCTTTGTTGTCTGTTTTGTCTCTTCTGTTTCTATCTGTCCCTGCTGCTGTTGCTACCCTCCCTGGACCCTCCAGATCAAGGACCTCAGCGGCCTCTTTGAAAGAGGTAGGGGATCCTCAATTAAAAATAAATAAAAGACAAAAAAAAAATCAATGAAAAAAAGTGGGAGGGGATTTCTTCTGGTTCCAAGATCTGCTATCTTAAGGGGAAAAGGCCTTTTGTATCTCGCTCAGCACTGGGGAACAGTCAGATAGGATGTAGGAGGGAAGAGCGTCTGTTATCAAAGGATCTGCATTAAGGTCCTGGTTGCTGCCATGAGGGACAGAACGCTGGCCCTGACCTCGCGTCCCCTCTTGGCGGCTGGTGACTGCAGCGAGTGTTGCAGCTCAGAGAGATGCTGGTGGAAGGCCCGGTGGCTGGGACCAGGAGTGCTAGGCCCATCTCCAGGGTGAGCCTTGTCTTTGATTTCTTCTCCCACCCATTCACTCCTCTCTTGTCCCTCCCTCCGCTGCCAGACCCTCCCCGGCTCCTCCTGTGCTCCTCTTCCTCTTGACTCCTCCTCCTGCCCTTCCACAAGCCTTTGTACTGGCTGATGGAAGTCTTAAAGTATGGTCCACACACACCCCCCATCCACAGCCCCCGCCCCGGGATATTTGATTTTTCTTGAAGGAACTTGGGAAAGGATTTTAGGGAGAAAGAAAAGAGAGAGAGAGAGACTAGAGGACAGTCTTTCCTCCTGATATTCACAATGAGAGAGTAAATCCATGAATAAGAGCAGTTGGCTTTGCACTGGTAAATCGCTTTTGTACAGGTGACCTCTTTTGACCCCTGAAGAGGGTGTGCTGACAACTGTGGGGAGGGGCCTTTCAGAGACATTAAGTGATACATCAGGTCCCACAGTTAATAAATGGCAGAGACAGGACCAGAGCTCAGGGCTTCTGCCTCACCGTTTTCTGGTGCTCTGACCACTTCCTCTCATGGCTGCCCAGAAACTGCACGGGGAGAGCTGTCACCTTGGAAGTGACAGGCCTGTTCCATCTTGCAGGCATCGATTACCAAGTCAAGACAGTGTGTGTGGACAACTCCCAGGTGGCTCTGCAGCTGTGGGACACGGCTGGGCAGGAGAGGTGAGGAGCTGGTCCCCACGCCCCTGCTCCCCTATTGCAGCCACGGGGACTGGGCTGGGAGGGGAGGGGGCACCGCTGACCAGCTGCCTGTGGGCGCAGGTACCGCTGCATCACCCAGCAGTTCTTCAGGAAGGCCGACGGCGTCATCGTCATGTACGACCTCACGGCCAAGCAGTCCTTCTGTCGGTGCGGCAGTGGCTGAGCAGCGTGGAGGTGAGCTGGTACCTTCCAGGATGCTTATGCTGGACCCTGGCCTCCACTTTCTCTGCCTGTCTCCCACCTGGCCCTCTGTGCTTTCAAAATCTTGCTCCGAAGCCACCTTCTCCAGAACACCTGATTCAGGCATCTGGAGAGCGTCCCTCCCACTGCCCACTACCAGGCTTGTTATTGGGGACCCAAGAGTGAACAAGACAGGCCCAGTCCTGCCTCAGATGAATGCAGATTGTGTCAATTATCACCCTGTTCCATTGGGTTTAGTTCCACGAATGAATGGGATAGGATTGGTGAAGGGCGTGCAGAGAGGAGTGTTAAGGAAGATTTCCCCAGAAAATCTGTATTTCAGTGGAGTCGCAAATGCCTTCTTCCAGAACTGTTCCCACTCCGCCTCTCCCTGCCCATGTCGCTCAGTCATGCCTGGCCTCTGAGCCCCACTACATGGCTTCTCGGGGCCTCTGCCACAACCCTCACATGAGGGAAGGTTGATCTGATCTACAATGTGGGGCCCAGGCTCACCCAGGCAGGACCACAGAACAGCCTTGCCCTGGAATTCTGGGTTGTCTGTAAAACTT
>NW_023601653.1:72857722-72874169 GCF_014898055.3 Talpa occidentalis
CTCTTTATGGCTTCGTGGAACAAGACCCTGCGGTGATTCAAGGGCTCAATTAACAGCGCCTCCTACTCAGTGCAAAGCACGTTAGCGACCCTGGGCGCGCGCCGGCGGGTCGGGTTGGGGGGGGGCGCCCTGACTTCCAGCGGGGCTCGGGGATGGGTGGGACCGGCTGGCGGGGGCGCCGCAGGGCGGGCGGGGGCGGGGGCGGCCGGGATGAGGCGAGAGGCCGCGCGGCGCTGATTCGCAGGTGGAGTGCGTGGGAAGCTGCAACGCCCGCCCGCAGGGAGCTCAGTCCACACCCGGCCAGTCTGGAGTGTATAAATTCGCCGGCGGAGGCGCGCTCCGCCCGCAGACCTGGGACGAGTGCACGTTCCAGCCTCGTCCCGCCCCGACCCTGCACGGGCCTCTCCTCCATCCGCGCCCGCCGCCGAGAT
The DNA here is from genome assembly GCF_014898055.3 of Talpa occidentalis. Classification (NCBI taxonomy): domain Eukaryota; kingdom Metazoa; phylum Chordata; class Mammalia; order Eulipotyphla; family Talpidae; genus Talpa; species Talpa occidentalis. The sequence goes on from NW_023601653.1 coordinate 72,858,154, forward strand.
CCTCCCCGGCCTCGCGGGGACCCCCGGCCCCTCACAGGTGCTGTCGCGGGGCCCGGCCCCCTCGGCCCGGACGGCGGCGCATCGTCTCGCGGGGTGGGCCTGGGGGAGAGGGAGCTGGGGTCCTCCCCGCCCGGACGCCCCTGTTGGGTTCCGAGCCCCCCGGGGACGCGGGTGAGGGCGGGGCGGGCGGGGAGCAGCCCCCCGAGTCCAGCCCAGGGCGCGTCCCCCGAAGCGCCCACCTGAGGGGGGGCCGGGAGGGCGGGGGAGCCACCTGGACGCGGGGCCGGCGGTCAGTGGGGAGGAAGGTTCTAGACTTTCCGCTGGGATTCTGCTCCCCGGCGCCTGGAGGGGTCGCCGCGGGTGGGGCAGGGGCGGGAGGAGCGTCTTCCTCGCCTGAGCCCCGCGACTGTCCCGGGGCGCCTCGCGGAGACGGGGTGACTGGGCGCGAGTTCTCAGCCTGGGATTCCAGGACAACCCAAAGCCACTCCAGAGAGAAGTGAAAGGTTTATTGAGAAAGGGGGTGCAGAGCAGAGCCGGGGGCCCGAAGGCGGGGAGCAGCCAGAGATCAATCACTCAACGTGCGCCTGCTAACCTGTGTCGTCGCGGCGCCAGCCCGGTCCGCAGACGCCAGAAGCACCCCAGGGGCTCGTCTCTCCCTCTGGGACCCGCAGAGCGGCCTGTCCCGGTCCCGGCCCACACCTGCCCAGGGAGTCCTGCTGAAGCTTCTGGGCCTTGCAGTTCCAGCCGCCCACTGCACAGAGGGCGAACTCGGTCGCCCCCCCCACACCTCGCGCGAGGCCGGCTCTGCGGCCCCACCCCGGCTGCGCGAGGACGCGGCGCTGCCGCCTCAGCTGGGCTGACTGACCTTGTGGGAGCCTTGGGGAGAGAAGATCCCCATCACTGAGGAGAAGAGAGTTGGAAAGACCCGGAGTGGGGGAAATAGATGGGGAGATGAGCAAGGGGAGGGAGGAAAGGGGAGAGGGAGAAGAAAGTTGTGGCCGCTGTAGGAGAGGAGCTCAGGGATCCTCCCCCCCCACACACACACACCCACACACAATCCTGCCAGCTAGAGAAGGGTTTTATGGTGCTATGCTGAGGAGAAAGGGGAGAGGTTATTCCAAGTACATTTGGGGGGAGGGGGGTGTTTTTTCTCTTTACCTCCTTCTTAGCAGAGAGTTGTCTTCCTCCCTAAGCATGGGTCAGCTTCCAACGTGTCATCCCTTGTGCTTTCACTGTCATGAAATGTATCTGGGATATTGAGTGACAAGAAAGAAAAGACAGACAGTGACAGTGTAGGGAGGATGTGGAGAGAGTGAACCCCTGGGTGGGGTGTCTGGGAGAGTGTGTGGAGATGGAGTCAGTGAGGAGGGTGACAGACACAGTGAGGTGAGGGGGTGTGCTGGGCAAGACCTGCTTGTCCGTGATACTGGAGTTTCCAGAGTGAAATGTGGACGGTCAGGGATGAGGAGCAGGTATTGTCAGATCATGTGGAGTTTCCATTTTTAATTCTGAAGAAATTTCTACCCCAAGAAGTGGGTGATTTTTAAAAACATCTCTTCCAGGCTTTCCTCAGGGATCTGAGGTCTTGTCTCTCTCTGGTCCTGCTGGTCCGCCTTAGTCTGGATCACTCCGTACATCAGTGCACTTCTTCTTTTTTTTTTTTTAAGATTATTTATATTTGTTTATACAAGCACTGGGTACAGTCAGAAGCGCGGGAGGGTAGAGAATTCACCAGAGCCAGAGCGGGGAGCAGAGCAGGCAGAAGGACCGAAGTACACTGCTGAGGGAGCAGCGGGCAGCAGGAGGGGTCTGCGAGCCATGTGGGACCCTCCTCCGGTGGCCGGGGAGCAGCGGGGGATCGAACCGGCGCGGCAGAGGCCGGGGGCAGCTTCGCAACCCAGCGCTCAAGCTCTGCGCCACCAGGGAGGCCCATCAATGCACTTCTGACAAAAGCTGCACGCACCAGGCAAGATGAGGTCTGCGGACCATCCACACAGATCTGGCCTCCTCAGCCGGGGTCACTATGTCTTCTCTCCTTGCAGTCATCATTGTTCTTAAGTGTTGTGTCCAGTCTGTCCTTGAGTGGGATGTCACAGAGATAACCACTTAACATCAACTGGCAGGAATAGAATCTAGACCACCGTGTTCCCAGTGTGGATCGGATATGGACAAAGTGAACCCCCGGGCTGGGTAGAGAGACCAGGGATGGAGAGTCAGTGAGGGTGAGTGGCTATGTGTTGGGGAAGACCTGCTGGTCCCTGACCCTGGAGGTTCCAGAGTGAAATATGGACCGTCAGGGATGAGGAGCAGGAGGAGAGGGTGCAGGTCGGTGGGGACCTGCTCCCTTGGCTTGTTCAGTCCTTCATCACAAATGGACTAGCATGGCCTTTTGGGGAATAAAATTTTATTTTATTTATTGTCCTTTAATTATTTCATTTATTGAACTTACTGACTTTATCTCTTGTGTTTCATTTATTATAATTCTTTTACTTATTGCTTTGTTTTAATTTTTAGTTTTGTTTAATTTTATTTATTTTGACATACAACTGGGTGTAGGCCAGAGCTTGGGGAGGGGATGAAAGGTTTACCAGAGACAGAGTGGGGAGCCAAACAGGCAGATCTTCTGAAATACTCTGCTGAGGAGAGCATCAGGCCAGACTGGAGAGGTTCTGCTGTGCCATGTGTGTCACCTCCCTGGCTCAACATGGAACTGAGGCCATCCCATGGGCCTTCACAGTGGCGGGAGATGGTAGTCACCAGGGAGCACCTATTTTAGTTCTTATATGATTTTATTTAAATAATTTTATTTATAGGATTTTAAGGATTTCTTTTTGAGTTTTTCATTTTTTATCTTAATGTTTTATTTTAGTTCATTTTCTTGTATTGGGTTTTCTCTCCTCACCCAAGTTACCTGGACCCACCAGACGCCGGGCCAGGGTGACGGGGCTGGGGTGAGTCCAGGGCAGGTGGGGGTGACCGGGCAGCTGCGGGGACTGCGTGGGCAGGGCCTCGGGGAGTCCAGGGGCTTCTGGATCAGGGCAGCGGCGTCTGAGAGGCGCCCACCAGACACCCCAAAGACGAGGCAGAGAGTCCGGGAGGAGCAAACACGGCAGGTGACCCTGGAGAGAACAGCCCTGAGCCCGGGCGGGGCCGCTCTGAGGGGAGGGGGGAGGACGCGCCCCCCGAGCAGAGCCGCCCCCCCCCACCTTAAAGTACAGCGCACCTGGGAGTCCTGACTGTCTTCCTTTAGTAAACTTTCTTTCTTTTTTTTTTTCTAACTTTCTTTCTTAAACAAAGCTTGTTTCTTTCTGCTTACTCAGGTAAAATGTCTGCGAATTCTTTTTCAAGGGTTGGTGGGACAAGAACCTATGGGAACTTAAGGGAAAATAACTGCACACGAGGGGCCTCCCTGGTGGCACAAGGGGGTGAAGCACTGCACTAGGAAGCAATCTGCAACCTCTGCAGCACAGTTTTGATCCCCGGTGGCCAGGGAGAAACCCACATCAGACAATCCACATGGAGCCGCAGACCTCTCCTGTCTTGCCTGCTGCTCCCCTCAGCAGTGTATTTCGTCAGTCTGCCTGTTCTGTTCCCCACTCTGTCTCTGGTGAATCCTCTCACTGCCCGCACCTCTGGCCTGTACCCCAGCTGTTGTGTGCATAAATACATAAATCTTAAAAAAAAAAAATAAGTGCACACGCTGGAGTTGGCTGCTGGGCTGGTCTGGCCTTTCCCGCAGAGCCTGCCCGCTCCAGAGAAGTGGGAACACGGCCACCACACCCCTTGTCTCTCCTCCCGGCAGATGCTCACTCTCGGGTGTGAGTCATCGCTCCAGCTCAATCTCAGGAGAGACGGGGTTCAACTTCCCCGCGCCGCGCCCGCCCCGCCGAGATCCTTCCCCCCCTGGCCCTCACAAGTGCAGTCACGGGACCCGCGCCCCATGGTTTTGGAGTGGGGGGGACAGGGGAGCTGGGCTCCGAGCCCCCCGGGGACGCGGGTGAGGGCGGGACAGGCGGGGAGCAGCCCCCCAAGTCCAGCCCCGGGGCGTCCCCCAAGCGCCCCCTGAGGGGGGGCCGGGAGGGCGGGGGCGCGCCTGGCGCAGGGGAGCCGCCTGGACGCGGGGCCGGCGGTCAGTGGGGAGGAAGGTTCTAGACGTTCTGCGGGGATTCTGCTCCCGGCGCCTGGGGGGTCGCCGCGGGTGGGGCAGGGGCGGAGGAGCGTCTTCCTCGCCTGAGCCCCGCGACTGTCCGGGGCGCCTCGCGGAGACGGGGTGACTGGGCGCGAGTTCTCAGCCTGGGATTCCAGGACAGCCCAAAGCGGACTCTAGAAATGAAAGGTTATTGAGAAAGAGGATGCAGAGGCAGAGCCGGGCCGTGCGCCGCAGCGGAGAAGCGCGCGATGGATAAAGTAACAACAAAATTAACGGGCCAAACCCTGTGCGTCCCGCCAGCGGGACAGCCCGGTCCGCAGACGCCAAAAGCACCCCAGGGGCTCATCTCTTCCTCTGGGACCCCAGAGAGCCTTGTGGGGGTCCCAGCGCACCCGCTCCGGAACCCGGTGCTGCGACCCGGGACCGGCGGCTCAGCGGCCGCGTCCACAGGACGAGGGTCCCCCCAACCGCCCCCCCCCTGCCCCGCGCGAGGCCGGCTCTGCGGCCCCACCCGGCTGCGCGAGGACGCGGCGCTGCCGCCTCAGCTGGGCTGACGGACCCTGGGGAGCCTTGGGGAGAGAATCCTCCTCACTGAGGAGGAAAGAGTTGGAAAGACCCGGAGTGGGGAAATAGATGGGAGATGAGCAAGGGAGGGAGGATGGGGGGGAGAAGCGCACAGATCCCCCCCCACCCCGCAACACACATATTCAATCCCACCCACTGAACAGCGGGCTTTATGGTGCGATGCGGTGGAGAGAGGAGAGGGTTATTCAAAGTACATTTTTGTGGGTTTTTTCCTCTTACATCGTTGTTAATTTTTGCACAGTGTTTGATGTCCCACCTCTGCTGCAGTCCTGGTGCTTTTCCCACCACAGTAGCTCCCAAGATGCCTCACCGCAGTCCCTGTGCTCTTCCATCCCCGTTTCTGTTTTTTCTAAATAACTGTTATAATTAAATACTTGCAAAATGCTCCATAGCCGTTGGTGAGTCCTAGCCAAGGTCGTCCTTAGTAATGGAGGAAGAGTGAACGTTGTCCACTCTAGTTATGTATAAATTCTACCCCAGGTGTCACGCCAGGCACAGGTGACTCTCACCAGTTGCTCTCTCACCCTCTCAGCAGGAATGGCCCTGGCATCTCACACCCTGTGTTTTCTTTTGCTGCTGCTGCTGCTGCTGCTGGAACAAGCCTGGAAGACTGTGGGCTGTGAGTGTCCTGGGGTCTCCTGGGGAGGAGGGTAGAGGGAGGACCTGAGCAGAGGGACTTGGGGCAGGTCTCAGCAGGGGGCGCCTGTTCCCTTCTCTACAGAGAGCCAGGGTGTGGTCTGTGCTGACAGGCTCCCCAGGATGTTACACCCAGTTCTGCAAACTCAGCCTAAAGCGCCTTCTGTCCCCTTGGGCTCACAGGAGGCAGCTCACCCTCTGCCTGCCCAGTCCCACCTTCTCCAGGAGCTTTTCCTGAAACCTGGGACTATCATGACATTCCTCATGTCCTGTGGTGTCTTTTCCTTTCTGTGGAAAGTCCTCTCAGTGAGATTACATATCACTGAAGATAGTAATCAGTGGAATCCTTCAGGGCACAGGAGGGTCCATGATGGCTTCAGAGTATTTAACCCCAGAGAGTTCAAGGTGGAGCAGCACTGAGATGATGAGGGGCTGGAGGGAAACTCCTCCCTCTGCAGCAGGCCCTGCCCAGGGTCCCCAGGCCTCACCTGAGTTTTTCTCTCACAGCTGCTGCTCATTCTCTTTGCCTCAACCTCACTGTCACATCTCACTCCCCACCCGGGCAGCCCTGGTGTGCAGCCCAGGGCTCAGTGGATGGAAACCCTTTCCTTCAGTACAACTCTGACAGCCACAAGGTCACACCTCTGGGTCCCCTGGGGGAGAAGGTAAAGGCCACTGAGACATGGACAGACTTGACCCAGACACTGGGAGAAGTGGGGAGAGAGCTCAGGATGATCCTGCCTGACATCAGACTGGAGAAAAACCAGGAACAAGGGTGAGTGTGGGGAAGCACAGGGGGCTGGGGACAGGGGCAAGAGGGGAGGGAGCAGACCAGCTGGGGAGGGGCTTTGTGTGAAAACTGAACACTGTCCCACCTTAGACACTCGTGAACCTGATGGGCAAGGAGGGGCAAGACCTGGAGAGAGGAACCCAGGCCCCTAACTGTGGAGACACACTGACCCCCACCCCCACTACTGGGGGAGATGGGGCAGCCACAGTGATGCCAGGTGTTTGTGTGTGGATGGCAGGTCCCCCGACCCTGCAGGCCAAGCTGTCTTGTCAGCGGGAAGCACACAGAGGCACTGGTGCATCCTGGGAGTTCAGCATCAATGGACAGAGGGCCCTCCGCTTTGATGCCATGACCGGGAAGTGGTTGGCCATTGGCCCTGGAGCCAGCGGGGTCAGGGAGCAGTGGGAGCACAACCAGCAGCTGACAGAGTATTTGAGGAAGATCTCCAGGGGAGACTGCAGTCACTGGCTTCAGGAATTCCTACCACACTGGGAAGAAATGCTGAAGCCACAGGTAACTGAGCAGGGCAGGAGGATGTGGGAACTTAAGGCTCTGATCTTTCTTGGGGGGGGGGGTGTGAGTGTGTGATTGAAATTGTGATGGGTGGATCCTCTGATTTTTGGTGGACTCCTGTCTGCAGTCAGAGACTCCATAGGATCCCACTTCCTCCTGTCCATCCCTCCTCCCCCAGTGCAGGTGCCCTTCCCCCATCCACCAAGGCTTTCTCTCTTCTGTTTTAGTTTTCCTTTAACCAGCTCAGAAGTCTCTTCTCATGAAGCCTTCACCATCTTCCCCAGACAGAACTGAACACCCCCAAGCTCCATTGTCCTCAAAAAGTCAATACCCAATAAACAAGTCAAACTGTGAGGATCAATGGACATTTGCTGTCTCCCGCAGCTGAAATCTGAGCTCCACGAGGACAGGGCACAACCTCTACTAACCTTCACATCCCAGGACCTGTAGAGTGGCTGTCCCATGAGTCAGGAATGTGGGGGTGACACGTGCTGCCTGGGAACACGGGTGCTGAGGGGGTACATTTTCAGATTTGACAGGGCTTTTGGTGTTTTCTTCTGGTTTCTTTTAGTGCCACCAACAAAGACCTCAGAGACCAACCAGTCCAAGTGGATGATGATTTTGATCTCCATCTCTTCCCTATTTGTCATCGTCGTCATTGGCAGCATCATCTGGATCAAGGTGAAGTCACATAGGAGGAGATCAGGCACCACTGGAGGTGAGCAGCAGGGGCCTCAGGTTCTTGGGACCCGCGCAGTCTGGTCAGGACTCAGGAGAGATGTCCCGGGTCTCCCCCCAGCCCTGTCCCCTGATCTACCTCCTCACAGAACCCTGTGCTTTCAGATTGGGGCTGGGCTTCCTCTTGCTGTTGGGGGGAGGAGGCCGGTACTAAGAGCAGGACCATTTGGTGAGGGGCAGGGCAGAGTCTCCATCCTGTGTGGGGCAGGTGCAGGTCTCCAAGGCCTGAGGTGGGTGCTGTTTCCCTCTAAGCCAGGGTCCCTCAGACCTTAGAGGAGAAGAAGTCTTTGCTCTGTAATCATAGTGTGATTTAGCTCAACAGTTTTCTTATTGATGTAATATTTGCTCCATTTTTTGGTGTTTCCTCTCTAGACCATGAGAATGTAAAAGGTCAACCCTGATCATAAAAACTGAAGTTTGAAATAGGAGTCTACAATCTCCTGCAGAGGTGGGTTTGCAAGGAGTTATGAAGTTTTTTGGTTTTGAAGCTAATGAAGTTTGATCTTCATACCAGCCCTGCACTTGCAGGAGCCTTCCGGGGCCCTTGAAGAGCCCCTGTGTGGACTTCTGTGACTTGGGCATTTTTTAAATTGGCAGAAGTGAGAACTTTGCCTCTCACCAGACAGGACTGCCGCTGTTCCTGATGCTCCTCCCACCGGACCTGCCTCTATGTCTGGGCAGCTGGAAATTCTGCTGGTATTTATTTTAATTGGTGAAGTGAAGAGCAGTTAGGAATATATTCTTATATATCGTGTATTGAGATATTTATAGTGTAGTAACAATGTGCAGATGTTAACATCTGTGTATTCACAGTCCCTCTGTGTGAAGGTGCAGAACCCACAGTTCATGGTGCTAATAAGCCTATGAAAAGGCGCTGGTCATTAGCCACCAGGGAAATGCAGATCACACCATCCAGTGAGATGCTCCACATGCACCAAGGTTGGTGGCACCAAAAAAAGTATAAAACATTTGAGACTCTCTTACTGCCGGCTATACAGGGATGTGAACAAGCTGTGGAACTAACATTTACTACACTGCCCATTTGACTAGAAGCATTGGGACTCAAATGCTTTGTTAAACAGCTATCCAAAGTTTAAACTATGCTTCACTTCTGTGTCATACATACTATGGAACAAACTTTTTTCCTACGCATTAGCAAAGAGTCGTATTCTTCCTAAGCATGGGTCACCTTCCAACATGTCATCCCTGTGCTTTCACTGCCATGAAATGTATGAGATTTTTTAATGACAAGAAAGAAAAGACAGACAGTGCCCAGTGCAGGGCGGATGTGGAGAGAGTGACCCTCCCGGGTGGCGGGGAAAGAGCATGGAGATGGAGTCAGTGAGGAGGGTGACAGTGTGAGGTGAGGGGTGTGTGCTGGGCAAGACCTGCTTCTCGATGACGCTGGAGATTGTAGAGTGAAATGTGGACGGTCAGGGATGAGGAGCAGGTATTGTCAGGTCATGTGGAGTTTCAGTTTCTAATTCTGAAGCAATTTCCACCCCAGGAAGGGGTGTTTTTTAAAAACATCTCATCCAGGCTTTCCTCAGGCATCTGTTTTAATCCAGCTCCAAATCTTCTGAAGCAGATTGTGGGGGTGAAATGGTCAATGTGTTTGGCATACTTATGGCATAGTTTGATATAGGAAGTTTACAGACCACCTGCTGAAAAGTCCTAGGATCTTTTTTGGAAACAGTTTGCCTGGTTGCGATGCCGGCTCTAGGGCTTTTGCGAAACATATTTATTGATGTGTAATTGGAATGACACCAGTGACAGGGCACCCGAGTGATCTGAAGCTCTGTAAACATAAAGGCTATTTTTTTAGAACTTTTGAAGATTTAAAAGCCTAGATCCTAAGTTCAATGTTTGTTGTAAAATTTGGAAGGATATTTTAAATTTTGATATTGAAATTTTTAGTCCTAATGTTATAAGGCAGCCCCGATACAAAACGGGGTGCCTGACTGTGGGTCCTCACCCGCGCGCTTAAAAGGACTTATCAATGCTCTACTGCAGGCACACGCAAAAGGTTCATAAAAGGTTTATTTACAAGGGAAGGGGAAATGAGGAAATGTACAGCTCAGGGAGAAAAGTGGGAGACAAAGTTTTAAATGAGTCCTACCAGATCCGCTGATCTGGAATCCCCAATGGCGCTCTGAGAGCTGCCCGCGAGCCAGGAGCCGTGAAGCCAGGAGGTGAGTGACAGAGCGAGAGACCCCAAGGCCCACATGTCTTTTTTTTTTAAAAGATTTATTTATTTATCTATCTATTTATCTATCTATCTATCTATCTATCTATCTATCTATCTATCTATCTATTTATTTATTTATTTATACAAGCACTGGGTATAGTCAGAAGTGCAGGAGAGTGAGAGAATTCACCAGAGCCAGAGCGGGGAGCAGAGCAGGCAGAAGGACCGAAGTACACTGCTGAGGGGAGCAGCGGGCGGCAGGAGAGGTCTGCGTGCCATGTACGACCCTCCTCAGGTGGCTGGGGAGCAGCAGGGGATCGAACCGGCACTGCAGAGGCTGGGGGCAGCTTCGCAACCCAGCGCTCAACCGCTGTGCCACCAGGGAGGCCCATCATGTGTCTGGTTTTTATACCCAACCTGGCTGCTTAACTCCATCCTCAGGTCGCAGCCACCCTCCCTTTGGTGGTGACGGGATTTGTCTTTCCCAATGTCTTGATGACTTTAGTCTGGAGTAGAAGTGGCGACCACAAAGCCTGTATGGGATTAGCTCAGGACATCCTTTCCCCCTAAGACGTTAAAATTTTTCAAGCCAAAGTTTAAGATTTTTGTTTTTCACAAACCTTTATCCTGTGTATATTTTTCTTCAATAAAAAAAGTAAACAAAAGCAAAATGTTTAGTTACCTGTAAATCATGTATGTGTGGCGGGCTGTCATTTCTAGTCAGTGTTCTGTAAATTTCCGACTATGTGAGAGTGAGAAAATCTAATGCACACATTATTATCATTACATACAAATAGACTATAAATATTAACTCTAGCAATTAAACAATTACAAGAATTATGCTTTATAGATAATTAATCAAGTGTGTCCATTTGTTTTGGAGTTTGCCTTTTGAACACCGTATGCAAATCTGCACAAGAGCTAATGCTTCCCTTGGCCGCCCACTCCCCTGATCCTTTACCTCTCTCAGGGCTCACACATGAAACACCAGTTAGGTCTGAACCATTTTCATGTCCTTATTTCTTTTTTCTTTTGAATTGTTTCTATTATTTTGATTTTTTTTTTAAGATTTTGCTTATTTATTTTTGTGTGGAAGAACTGGTGCGTGGGTGGGGTTGAGAGGATTCACCAGAGACAGAGTGGGGAGCAGAACAGCAGGGTATACTGAACACACTGCTAAGGAGAGAAGCAGATGAGACAGGAGAGGTCTGCTGCGCCATATGTGGGTTAGCTCCCTGCTCTTGGATGGAACTCAGGCCCTCTCGGTGATAGCACTGAAACTCAACCCCTAGGCCACCAGGGAGGCCCCTTGAATTATTTTCTTAATATGTTTCCCATGGTATAACAAGTGGCATCTTAGCCTCCTTAAAAAACAAGTCACTTGAGTATTTAGAAATCTAATTGGCTCTATTAAGTGACTCATTAGTCCAGCAGCACCCACCTAGTAAGCAGAAAGTCTCCAGAGATGTTGCACAAATGGATGGTTTTTCTAGTCAGAGATAAGCTGGGACAATATTATCAATAAAGATAAAGATTATCTCAGGCAAAGTCACCTTCCTCAAGTGGAGACAGGGGTTTCTTATCATGCAGATGACCTCACCATGCTTAGTTTAGAATTCCACTTTTGGGGGAGGCAGAAACTGCATTTAGGTTAGGTTTTGGTCTTGGCGGAACCAAGCATGGCCCCATCTTGAGCCTGTTGTGTTTCTAACAACCCAAATCTGTCCCTTCACCTCACTGTGCTATTATTATCATACAAATTACATGCAAATTATATCTTCATATTTTAAGCCCATCAAACAGGTTTATGATCAGTTATACAACTATCCTTGAAATGAGAAAGGCAATGTACAAATATGAATCACTAGATTATAATGAAGTTCCTGTAATGCTGTATGTCAGTTATACATAAAGGAAAATCATGAAGTAACTTTTGCAAAGCAAATCTGTACCATCATTCATGTTTGTGCAGTTACCTTTACCAGTGCTCCTTATGTCCTCCTGTGTATCATGGTACAACTTAAGACTTCAGTCTTAGGCCTAGGCTTGGTGTTTTATCAGTTTCAGGATGTCCAGAGCACTAACTTCCATGAAGCAGAAGACTTTTACTTAAAACAGAAACCAAAGGCACATAACTGATGGAGGAGAGAATAGAAAACCTAAAGGAGACATCACAAGACTAAAACCTGATTCACAAGGAGGTGGGGGTGAAGGGGACTAACGTGACCATTAAGCCAACAACAGAAACCAACATCCTTAGGCCCCAGTGCCTTATCACAAGGCATAAGGCCCAAGCAGGTATCAAACTGCTGTAGGGAGTGTCTGGGACACAGACCTGAGGGTAAAGAGTAGAGATTGGGCCCATCCCTGAATATCCAGTCCCTTTCCGATTCTCATTGTTATCCAAAACCAGCAACAAACAGGCCACTCCACAAAGGAGTGAGCCCCTCCCAAACAGAAACAGACTATCAGTGCAGTCTCTGCACTGGCACAGGGCAGCAGTCCGTCTGCCCACCTGTGACTATGCGGGTGCTTCTTTTCACCAATTCTGACCCTCTGCAGAGCAGCAGCCTTCCTGATTGCCGGTGACCTGTACCATGCCGGGGCTTCTCCTCACTGACCTCCCTCAGCAGAGGCAACTCCTCAAGGCCGCCGGCCTGCAACCACGCAGGCCTCTCAGCAAACCTGTCCCTTTCAGGGCAGCTCTTCCAGCCCTCTGGTGTCTGCAAGTATCTTTACTTTTCTGTCCCTTTACCTAATAAACCTGCTCTTTATGTATAACTACTGTCTCTGTCTTGTGGAGAAACTCGCCTGGGACAATCCCTGAGAGCTGCTGAAAGGGGAGCTCTGGTGACACCTTTTCCAGAGTGAACCCACGACCCCGCGCACTCCAAACTCCAAAGACCACATCATAACCACGATATGGATTAATTGTGAGGGGGGAGAATCCATATTACAATGCAGCATGTAATTCAATTGGCAGAAAAGGGGAAGGTTACACATCTCAGTAGAGCTTCGGAGACTGGCAGGGCAGAGCGGGCAGATCCTGGCCTGGAGCCTCCTGGCAGCCACCCGCCGCAGCGAGGGGAGTGCCATCTCTCAGCCCAACAGTCCCTGGGGGCTCTTGTCAAAACCTAGAGAAAGCTTCAGGACTAGGGGAGTAGAGTCATAGTGTTAGGTGCCATACATGTTTCAAAGACATATTATCAGGACCACCTGCTAATTTTAATTTAAGCATAATTTCTCAGGGCAGCTAGATTTTTTTCTGTCCTTGCCTTTTGCATGTCTGCTCATCAGTGTCTTCATAAAAATGGTGGCTTTTTATGGACTGATAACCTAAGTGCTCTGTTGTTAGAGGAGCAATTCACGCCCTGACATTTTTTTTAATTTTATTTTTATATTCCCCATACAATTGCAACCCCCTTATTTTTACCCCAACCCCTCCTTTCCCTGCCCCTCCCCCATAGTGTGTCTCTGGTTCATAGTTGTTTGTTGATTTTGATTTTTTCTTTCTCATAGTTATTCTTTTTCCTGGTCCCTTATTTAGGTTTTCTAAATTCCTGCTATGAGTGAGACCATCCGGTATTTTTCTTTTTCTTTCTGGCTTATTTCGCTGAGCCTGATCCCTTCCAGCTATATCCATATTGCTGCAAATTGCATGAGTTTATCTTTTTTGATTGCTGAGTAATATTCCATTGTGTATATGTACCACATCTTCTTGATCCAGTCACCTACTTAAAAACTAACAACAACAAATGTTGGCGAAGATGTGGAGAAAAGGGAACTCTCCTGCACTGCTGGTGGGAGTGCAAACTGGTCCAACCACTATGGAAAGCTGTGTGGAGATTCCTCAACCTACTAAACATAGAGCTTCCATATGATCCAGCAATTCCACTCCTAGGTATTTACCCAAAGGACACGCCCTGACATTTTTTACAGACTCTTAAGTGCTGAGAACAACCACTCCCAGCAGGATAGGAACCTCACTTCCTGAGGGGGGAGGGCGGGGCAGCTGGGCAGGAGCAAAGTGAATCTAGAGAGGGAGGTCAGCCCAGGGGAAGACACGTGGAAGGAGGCACGTGCAAGAGAGACATGCAGAGACACTTGGAAGAGGCCCGTGGGGCAGGCTGCTTCTGGTCCTTGGCAGAGACAATGGCGGCCGTTGTCTTGATGTGATATAGTATGAATTTTGAGTCTCTCCTGTCCCAGCTCTGAGACCTAACTCCTTTCTTGGGGTTCCCCGCCAGAAGATACCTGAGATGTGTGACAGACTTTCCAGTTTCAGTGGCCTGAGCTGGGGCTGAGCCTCTTTGGCTGTTCATCGCCTCACCTGCAGGGGGCAGTGGAGCTGCGCTGCTCCTGGTGGTGACATCCTGCCCATAGGGTGCCCTCATCGCCACCACCCTGAGTTTCCTTGAAAATACTCTGATGTCACAATTGAGTGTCTGCTCTGTTTTGGTGCCCAGGGCTGCCATGCTTGGCATGCTCTGTGCCAGGCAAAAACTCAGCTGTCTCTCATTGAAACCCAGGAGACCCGGCCCGGCAGTGGGTTGGCTGAGTGGCCAGGGAGGGCTGAGGCACCTTCGCTGACCTCTGGGCACCTGTGCAGGGAGCTCAGTACAGTGTTGGTACCCATAACTATTTTTGTTTAGATTTTGACCAACATTGTCAAGTGGTAGAACTGAATCATAAGTGTGTCTATTAATAGCTGTGCTGTCTTAAAAGGAAAATTTGACGGAAGGAGTCTCCTCCCAGAAGCCAGCAGCCTGCTCAGGGCAGTGCTGGCCAACAATGCCTGTTAGGTAGGGTGCCCACGGGTGGGGGAGGAGAGGGGTATCCCCCAGAACAGGAAGTCCTCTAACAAAGCCTCTGATCTCTTACTGTTCCCCCGTGGTACCCTTGCTTGGGTGGGGTGATAGATGCCAGTGGTCCACAATGCCACCGATCTTGACTCTGGAGCTCCTTATTGCTGCCTGGTGGGAGGACTGGCAGGCTCCCTGCCAGGGGATCTTGTCATGAGGCCCTGACCTCTTCTAAGAGGCCAGTTCCCTAAATCTCCCTAAACTTCTGACCAGTTCAGGGAACAGAGGCCAGTTTCCTAAGTCTGCAGCCCTTTGGGAACGCACCTGCAGAGCAGACCCTTCAGCCTGCAGCACTTGTAGGGCCGGCCTGGCAAGCAGTTCCTTTCAGCTGCCTCCTTCCTGTTGTCTTGCCCTGCACCCGGAGGCCTCTGCCCACAACCCGAGGCAGCTTTCCTGGCCCCAGGACCATGGTGCTCCTTCACTCCTAATTTCTCAGCACAATAAAGGGTGTTCTGGCCTCTACCTGCTCCCAGCCCCAGGGTGTCTGGGGTTCTGGCCCCTGGGTACTGTGAGTTGGTGATGCTGACACTGGCTCTGTGATGTCAGCTTAAGGTGGTTCTGGATACTAAGCAGGCATGTCAGGGTTTGTCACCCACACCCGGAGCAGACACGGGGGTGGTGCCTTCTTCTGGTGGGTGGTGGCCCCAGGAGCCACCAAGTGCCCGTCTCCACCCTGTTGCACTGTGTTAACCCAAATGCGTATTAAACTCTTGAACCCACAATAAAACAGAAAATGTTATCCTCCTTAGCACACATTTTAACTTTGCGGTTGACTTTGTGTACTCCAAATTGCAATTCTTTTACTCAAAATAAACATGTTTTGACATTTGTATTTCTTCCTGGATTTTTAGGCAAGATAAGATGTCAGAAATGGGATCGGGGGCCTCCCTGGTTGTGCAGGGGTTAAGTCTCAGCGCTATTAAGCTATCTTCAGCCCATGTGGTCTGAATTCAAATCTCTGGCCAGGAAGCTGACCCACATGGGGCAGGGACTGGCCAGAGCTGGAGCTCTCCATCTGTACACCCTGCCCTGGGAGGCCCACAGCATGACCGGAAATGGTCCCCTAGTTCTCATTGTGAAGCTGAGCACAACCTGAGCTGTAGGAGAGATGGGGCCGCCCTTGGGATCATGATGGAGAGAATGAGCTCAGGGCAGCGTCCTCCTGACCCCCCCACCCCCGACAGTGAGTGGGGGGGGCTCCTGACCCCCAGCTCCCTCCCTGCATGGGCAGCAGCTGCCAGTCCTTCCCAGTCCGGCCCCAGGCCAGGGCTTCTCTGCCGGACCGCCCTCAGCCAGGGGGCTCCAAGCAGAGCCGGGCGCAGCACCTGCCCGGCCTCCTCAGATCTCCAGCTGCTGCATCACCCGGACTCGCCGAACCCTCTTAGCACCCCCTGGCCCTGGCCAACACTCGCCAGGGGGTACAGGGTTCCCGGCCTAGGGGAGCCTCCACCCCCTCTACCCTTTCGGACCTCGGACCCCCCTTTCCCCTCCCTTATTTTCGGCTGCTGCGCCCCGGGGGTCTGCTTCTGCTCCTGGCCCTCGGCCGCAGCCTTC
>NW_023601653.1:72874269-72899127 GCF_014898055.3 Talpa occidentalis
CTCAGACTGGGTCACTAGAGAAAAGACATGTGTGCAGGTGCGTCAGTGCCCTCCTCCTGTCTCTGCTGCTTTGAGAGTGAAATAGAATGGGGGTGAGGTAGGGGAGGTTGCAGTCCCTGGTTCAGAGGCCAGGGCACCCCAAAGCTTAATCCACCATCCTTCTTCTTCAGACCAGACTAAATACTGACCTAAAACAATATTTTCATCCAGCTGGCACTGAGCCCACCCATGCAAAGCCATCTCTCCAGCCAAGCTGCTCTCCCCACGTCTGCACACCTCCCCCATGAGAACTTCCACTGCCATCCTGCTTCACTGTGAAGCCCTTTTGTAACCTGCCACTTGGAGAGCTCCTTCCTGCTCCGGGCACGTCTGCACAGAGCCCACTGTCTCCCGACTGTCCCCTGCTCTGCATTTCTGCTGCACGTGGTCACGCGTGCCTCCAAGCACCCGACTCTGCGGTCTTGTGTCATTTTGTTGGGTGCACCTCAATTCTTCCCTCAACAGTGAGTCCCTGAGACAAAGATTGCGTCTCTTTGTAGTGTGTTTTCAGTGCCTGGCTCTGTGCAAGGCACACAGCAAAGGTTTAACGCACACTTGTTGAAGTTGAAGCCCGTTTGCAGAATGTGATCCTAGACTGACCTCCATAAAACCAATGGCATGGTTGACGCAGGTGGAAATGCCTCATTTAATATTTTCTTAAAAAAAGCCCTGGGGCCTCCCTGGTGGTGCAGGTGTTTGAGTGCCTCACTGTGAAACAGTCAGCAGCCTCTGCAGCATGGGTTCGATCCCAGCCTGCCGGCAAGATACCCACATGGCGCAGCAGACTCTCCTGACTCGCCCTCTGCTCCCCTCAGCAGTGTATTTCGTCAGTCTGCCTGTTTTGTTGCCCACTCTGTCTCTGGTGAATCCTGTCACCCTCCCGCACATCGAGCCATCTGGCCTCTATCTTGGTTCTTGTATACGTAAATAAATATTTAAAAAACAAAACAACCCTGGGGTCTCCCTGCTGGTGCAAGGAATTAAGCACAGCGCTGTGAAGCGATCCACAGCCTCTGCAGCATGCGTTTGATCCCTGGCTAGCGAGGGAACTGCCCACTTGGTGCAGCAGATCTCTGCTGTCTTCCTCGCTGCTCCCCTCAGCAGAGTATTTCAGTCAGTCTGCCTGTTCTGTTCCCTGCTCTGTCTCTGGTGAGTCCTCTCACACAGCTCTGGCCTGTACCCCAGTTCTTGTATGCATAAATACATAAATCTTTTTTAAAAAATGATATAAAAAAACCCTGAGGGCAGGCTTTAGTTTCACCTCCACTTTTCAGATGATGGACTAGAGGCATGGAATAAAAGTAAGCTGCCCGGGTGTGTATTCCGACTGGTGTCAACCCATCACATTCCCAGTTTCGACTGTGCTTTTAACGACTCTAAGGGACTGTCGCTCAGAGAAAGGAGATGAATTGGAAAGAAGACCCTCCAGGCCAGGTCCAATGCACACTCACCCTCCTGGAACAAATCCATGAAGACTTGGAGAGCGGATGCCACCATGTCCGGGTCCCTGGTTTCCATGGTCTTGCGTAACAAGAACACCACCTGGTCACTGTACAGCTTGGCTGTCAGAGGGTGCGAGTGCAAGGCAGTCAAGGGCATGTTTCCACGGCAGGGGGTAAGTAGAAGGAACTCATGCTCAGAGCAAACCACTGATGCAGGGAACTGGAGAAACTGGGTCCATCAGGTGAGTGAAATGAAGCAGGAGGAAAGAGAGCCGGTGTCTGCCTGGCATTTGCCCTGTGCCAGGCCTGGGGTACAGGCTTCGCCTGGCGGGAACTTGGCCTCTGGCGCTCCCACAGTTCCAGCACTGCGTTCGTGAGCATCAAAGCCATAACTCCAGGGTCGGCTTTTGAGCTGGGGCTCATGAAAGGACTCCACTCCGAGGTGAAGGGGAGGGAGCAAAGGAGGTAGGGGCAGAGCAGGCTTGTGCTTTTGGGGACTCATTTCATTTCAGGCAGGCTCCCAGGGCTGACTTGGCATCTCTGCCAGCCGGACGGAAGCCCCACCCCAGGGCCAGGAGGGGTCCTGAGCACCCACCACCCACATGCCTGGCCAGGGGAACAGCACTCACTTAGGACACTGAAAGTCCTCAGGACGAGGTGGCTGTTCTGCACAGAGTGGGGGTCTGCGGTGTTGACCTTTACGGTCAGCTGTGGGGAGAACAAAGCCATGAGACCTGAGGGCACCAAATCAGCGGCCCTGATGCAGGGGGGGAAACCAGGGCCCGTGGCCGCGACCAGTGTGGTGCTTGACCATCAGGAGAGCAGGAAAATAGCACCCAGGACGCCACAGTCCCAGCTCCCAGAGGACAGGAGACAAGGGCCACAAACTAAATACACGGAAGGTAACACCTTTAGGCGAATAATGTTCAATTGTCCTGTTCTTACTCATGCGCCCACTCCAGTTTATGCCTCTGAGAGTTGGGGTACAACCAGAGGCTCTGACATTTCCCACAGGTGGGATGGAGTAGGTCGAACCTCCTGCCTTTTCCCAGAGTTGGGGGGGGGCAGCAAGGCCTGTCTCCTCCAAGAAACCTACGGAAGGGGTCCTGCTCAGCTCCTAGAGAACACCCCGCTCCTGCTCAGAATCCAGGCGCCGCCTGTTGCGGGGGAGCCCGAGAGGGGTGGCCCAGGTCGCCACCCCAAAGACTCCCGAGCCGCGTGGAGGACGGCCCCAGGGCTGGGGCCCATCTCCGAGCAGAGAGCAAGCCCGGGGCTCTTCTCCCCTCTCACCAGCCTCAACAGCATGGCCGTCAAGTTCTCCAGCTGGGACTCCAAGTTCACCCCTCCACAGCCGCTGAGAGCCAGAGAGTCCACGAGCTGGCAGACACACTGCGTGGGAAAAGGAGGGTGTCAGCACACGCCGGCCGGGCCCTGGCGGCCTCCGGGAAGCCCTCTCTGCTCACCTCCGTGAGGACTTCCCCAGCCAGCGGCGTGTCCCACTGTCCTCGGACCCTTGCAAGGAAGTCCCAGGGTCTCGTTCCTCACAGCTGAGTGCAGCGATGGTCTGCCCGCCCCACGGGGAGCACCGGGCTCAGCTCATCTCTTTCCTCCCCCTGAGGGATCACGGCTCATTGCTGCCTGATGCCCAAGGTCTCGAGAACCATGATTTCATACACTTTGTTTTTTTCTTTTTTTAAAGACTTATTTATTTATGCATACAAACCTGGGGTACAGAGGTGCCGGGGGGTGAGAGGATTCACCAGAGGCAGAGTGGGGAGCAGAACAGGCAGATGGACTGAAATACACCGCTGAGGGGAGCAGTGGGCGAGACAGGAGAGGTCTGCTGCACCATGTGGGTTGCTCCCTGGCCGGGGATTGAACTCGTGCTGCAGAGGCTGCGGACAGCTTCATAGGTTGCATCTTAACCCCTTGTGCCACCAGGGAGGCCCTATTTCACACACTTTGTGGTGCTTTTTGTTGTTTCAAGCAAGATGGTAAATTTGGCCCCACTTACTCTTTCTGCCATAAGCAGAAATCCCTCTGCTAGATTTTCAATATTTAATATTTCCTGCTCTTTGGTCTGGCTGGTGGAGCCCCAAATGTGCCCACCTTTCTCAGCTAGAGCTGGTTAATGCTGGCTGATCCAAAAAAATATTCTATGGATGGATAAATACATACATCACGTGCAGTAAAAGAAGAGGAGGGAGAGGAAGAAAGATCGTTGAGAAAACATTTCTGATGTTAGTCGAGATGGGATAGATCTTGACCTGACCTCACCTGCAGACCAGAAGCACTGAGGATGCAAGTAACATCCTCCAACCAACTAAGTGTCCACACAGAGCAAACCTCAGTTCCAAATGCATATAGACCTTACTCTACAGCAACATGCAGACATGTGGCAGGAGGACAAATACATGAGAGACAGTGGTCAGTGCGCTCATGGAGAAAATGCCGAGCACATGTGTGGAAGGGCAGCACTTCACATCCCCAGGAAAGGGCCTCTGAAGTGGTGGTGCAATGGTGGCAGTGAACTCTGGTCCCTGGAAACTTGAGGCTAATGGGTGTTCCACTCCCCCAAAAAAATTCCTCCTTTTGGAAATTCGTAAACGCACATGAGCATATTCAGCAGTTATGAAAAATGTGCCCCTTAGTGCCTACTTTGAGGGGTATAACAGACCAACAAATCCAACTGCCATGCTCAAAAATCCATTCTATGTTACAACTAAACCCAGATTCCCACAGATTTCTCCCAGCCACAGCCTAAGGATGGCAGGTCCAAGAAGACACAGCCATTGTGGCAAGACATGGTGCTTTTCTGATGGGAGATTTTGGCCCAGTGACTCCCTGATGGTTTTGCTGAAATGCTCTCAAAACAACACTTCAGGGCCCTCCTTGGTGGCTCAAGGGATTAAGCCTCAGCACTGTGAAGTTATCCGCAGCCTCCGCAGCACGAGTTCGATTCCCTACAAGGAAGGTGACCCACATGGCGCAGCAGACCTCTCCTGACGTGCCCGCTGGTCCCCTCAGCCGTGTATTTCAGTCAGTCTGCCTCTCCTTTTCCCCATTCTGTCTGTGGTGACTCCTCTCACCCCCACCCCCCACACCTCTGGCCTATACCCCAGCACTTGTATGCATAAATGAATAAACCTTTAAAAAATAACAAAATAAAAACTACACTTAAATACAAGATTTTCCTCTCTTCTTCCCATCCTTCCTTCCTTCCTTCCACACCCTTTCCTTATCGTCAGATGACATCACAATCTGATGTTCTCCCAGCTTTCTCCAGATCCTTCTTGGCTTGCCCTCACAAGCCTTCCTCTAAGGTAACTTTCAGACCTCTAATTCCACGTTGACATCTGCTTTTTAGAGGACCAGCCAACTTGCATAGTGAAAGCTTTGAGTTCTAGTTAAGAAATTTGTTTCAAGGCCTCCCCTGGCGGCACAGCAGTTGAGGGCTGGGCTGCGAACCTCTGCAGCACAGGTTCGATCCCCCACCGCCCATGAGGGTCCCACATGGTGTGCTGACTTCTCCTGCCACGCCCCGCTGTTCCCCTCAGCAGTGTGTTTCGTCAGTCTGCCTGTACTGTTCCCTGCTCTGGCTCTGTTCTGGTGAATTCTCTCACCCTCCCGCACTTCTGACTGTACCCAGTGCTTGTATAAATAAATAAATTAAATCTTTAAAAAAAAAAAAGAAATTTGTTTCATTTTAACTCAGTGTTTCCCACCCATTTGACATAATGGCACTTCTTTTCATTGGGCTCCACATTAAAAGTTGGAGAGAACTTGGTTTCAGACATACCCTTGAAATGCAAGGAAAACTGAAAAACAATCAGAAAACTTAGACTCTGAGTCTTCCACTCATAAAAACATCTAATATTGGTGTCACATTTCTATGTTACAATTCTGAGATGATCCCCTTGTGTGCATACACCTTCTCTCGGTTATTCAATCAAGCACTGGTGTAGGGGTAGATGTGAAGGCATTTTGCAGCTATACTTAAGGCCCCAAATCAGTTGAGCTTAAAATGGGGAGATTCCCCAGGTGGGCTTCATCCAGTCTCATGAACCTGATAATCTAGGTCTAAGGTCAGATACAAAGAAATCAGAGAAAAGCAAAGCAGCTAATGGGTGTGACTGAGTTCCCATAGAATATTATTCATCAAACAAATTGAAGGCCGGATTTGGCCTATAGGTCATCCTTTGCCAAATGCAACACGAAGTATTCATAACAATAAATACGGACCGCAACTGTGGACTAAAGTTTCCACAGTTAAATGTCCAACTGTGGACTAAAAACAGAGAAAATTCTACATTCTACTAGAACCATAGCTTCCTCTGTGACCATACTGCAGAGTCATCTCAGAGGTTGGAGTCAGCAAAACAATAACATCTGTTTGCTGTGAGGAAAGCCTGAGGCGAGAAGAAAATTCCACAGACCAAGTCCACCCATCATGCTTACTAGTTGCTGAAAGAAAGAGCCTGAGATAATGGCCTAACTGCACCTTACTGCATCTATAGGGGCATGTTCTAGAATAAGAAAGTCAGCTATCCATCTTCCACACAGACAGCTCTAAGTTGGCTTTGTAAGATAAAGAGATCACTTTGCAAAAAAATAAAGAAATAAAAAAAATAATAAAGAGGGTCCTCCCTGGTGGCACGAGGGGTTAAGACACAGCACTGTGAAGCTATCTGCAGCCTCTGCAGCACGAGTTCCATCCCCGGCCCACCAGGCAGCTACCCACATGGCGCAGCAAAACTCTCCTATCTTGCCCGCTGGTCAGATCTGCTGTTCTGCTCCCTATTCTCTCTGGTGAATCCTCACACACCCCAGTTATTGTATGATTAGATAAATAAATCTATAAAAAAAGGAGAGAGGTCACTTTGCACTAAAAAAGGACTTATTCTTGATCATTAGCTAAGAAAATTAGAACCAAATTATACTGAAAATGATTGAAATTAAGTAGGTGTATTTTTTTCTTTGGGAAACTGAGAGTAAACCATAGAGACATATTCTCATAGACTCCCAGGCCTCGGTCCTCAGTTTGGCTCTGAATAGTCTCCTTAATAGACCGCTCTTTTGATGAACCTTTGAATTCACTTCACAGCAATGATGATTTCAGGCAACAGTCTCACCCCCACCCTACTGACCTGGGAGATGTAGAAAGGTGTCACATGGGTGAATAACATCATCAGCCAGCGGACTAACTGGTTCACTTGGTTCTTGAGTTTGGATGGTGCAATGAGGAAGAAGAGGTGGCCGGCAATGACCAGAGCTTGCTCTGCCTCCTGTGCCCAGGGAGACACAACGCACAGGCCTCAGCTCGGGGAGGAAGGCGGGACAAGCCCTCAGGCTTGGTCTTAGCTGTCTTGGTATTCCGAGGGCCTAGCACACACTTGGCATTCAGGGTCATCAGGAAATTACTTGCATAACATAACTGAATGGACAGTGGAGTTTTTTCTGACTGTGCCCTCTCTGGACAATGGGAACAGGAGCCTGAGGAGAGTCACTCGCCTTTCCAAGAAAAGTCTGGAGAATTTATGTTCCCTGGGCACAAGATTCACTTCTTCAGGGCCTCCCTGGTGGTGCAAGGGGTTAAGATGCAACAATGAAGCTATCCACTATGCTGCAGTCACTGCAGCATGAGTTTGATCCTCAGCCAGGGAGCTGACCCACATGGCACAGCAGACCTCTCCTGTCTCGCCCGCTGCTCCCCTCAGCAGTGTGTTTCAGTAGATCCACCTGTTCTGTTCCCCACTCTGTCTCTGGTGAGTCCTCTCAGCCCCGCATCTCTAGCCTGTACCCCAGCTCTTGTATATGTAAATAAATAAATCTTTAAAAAAAAATCACTCTTCAGCCCTCACTGACCCCTGCTAGCTCCCACTCCCTCCTTTACCTTGGTCTTCATGGGCCAACGGTTCAAGAGCACCCGGAGAGTATAGTAGGCCTTGATGGACACTGCCTCCTGTGTGATGTCCATCACTTCATCAGCGTGGGCGCCCAGATCCAGATGCTTTCGGACATTGACGACCAATCCACTGAGTGCTGTGTGGGAAGCAGGGAGTTGGCTGCTCAGCATCCTTCTTTTGCCACAAAGGGCAACATACATACATGTGGGCATAGTCTTCTCATCCCAACACTAAAAGGGCCTCTGGCATTCTGTTCCGGGAAAGACCAACCCACTCACCACCACCACCACTACGGTTATCTTGCCTTCCAACTGCAGCTGATCCCCCCTGCAGGGGTGGGAAAAGTGATTGAGACTGTCAACCCCACAGTACCCCCATCGAGCTTGGTCCTTGCCCCAAACCAACCATCCTCACGAAAGGTCAGATGGAGAAAAGGATCTGTTCGCACCTGGCCTGCTTTTAGATTTGTTCTCTCCTGCACCTTCTCCAGGTTTCTGGGTCCACATTCAGAAAACCCAGTCTCTTCCTGCTCTTCTTTCCTCCATCCCTAATTCCCAAAGAAGTTTGCCCAGGCCCTCCTACCCCTCACCTTGACATAATGCCAACATGTCTTCCTCTTCCTGGGTCATCCCCAGAAGGCGCAGGATATGTTCCCATGTGGTGCCAATGCAGTGGGCTATACCTGAGAGGGAGAGTACAAGAAAGACATTTCTCTTCCAGGGAGGGAGTCTTCCGGCATTACTGTAGAAGACCTTATTGACTAGGACACTGATGACTAGGGGCCAGGAGCACTGGGTTCTGCTCACTAGCTCTGCCTCCAAAGAGTACGGACAACCTGGAGTGAGTAACTTCATATAGCTGAGCTTCTGGGCCTCCCCGGTGGCGCAAGGGGTTAAGACATAGCCTATGAAGCTGTCTGCAGCCTCTGCAGCATGAGTTCGATTCCCCGGCTGGCCAGGGAGCAACCCACATGGCGCAGCAGACCGCTCCTGACTCCCTGCTGCTCCCCTCAGCAGTGTACTTCGGTCATTCTGCCTGTTCTGTTCCCCACTCTGTCTCTGGTGAATCCTCTCTCTCCCTGCACCTCTGGCCTATACCCCAGTTCGTCTATGCATAAATAAATAAAAATAAATCTTCAAATATATATAGAGAGATATATATTTATATAAAAATATATATAATATAGATATATATTATATTATTATAGATATATATCTATATCTGAGCTTCAGCTTCCTCCGCTGTCAACAAGGACTGCTATACCTGATGTGACTACGTCACAGGTCTGCTGGGAAGATCAGCTCAACAAGGCGTGCTAGCACAGCAAGCGAACACAAGGCCTTGCCACAGCCTGCGTACACACACTGCCCTCCAAGGGCCCTTAAGGAAACCAAGGGTCGTGCTATCTGAAGTTGGCGGGATTCGTTCAGGAGATGCATTTCTGCCATGGTGTGCCCTGTGCTTGCTTTGCAGCCAGCCCACATGCCTTTTCATTTGGACGCTTGTGTCCAGCAGGTCAGCTGACGTCCCACAGCCTCTCCTTAGATCCAACTCCAAGTGGTCAAGAAGGGGCAGGGGGTGTTATTTGTCCAGTGACTTGACTTTCCTGCCCGCTTGGTGTTGGAGGGAGGGAGAGGGGTGGGTGAGGGTGTGTCTGCTGTTACTGGTATCTGTGCCAGGAGGGAGCCCACATGGCAAGGCTTGGGCTCATCCTGCACAATAATGGATGTCAGCAGACAGACAAATCAAGCTATCGCCACAACCTACACACACACACTGCCTTCCAAGACCCTGACAGCTGCACAGCTTCAGGGTCCCCTAAACAAAGCATCCGTCACTTACTCTTCTGCTCCTTCCCACCACAGTTGAATGGGAGCATTCTCGTCTGTCTTTTCCCTCCATCTTCATTTGTTTCCAAGTCATTTCTCCTGTCCCAGTCCCCTCTGTCCTAATATTTTTCCTACTGTGCCACTCCTGGTCAGCCTCCCTCCTGAGTGCTCATCAATCCCACAGGAATCCTGGCTGGTCTCCTCCCCACTACACACCCCCAATTGCTCAGTAGAAATGTTCAGTGAGAGGAGGCAGGAGGATGGACATGACAGCACCCCGCCCGTGACCAAGTCCTCAATTCAGACTCACTCTTCCACCACAGGGATCCATACCCGGGCAGACGGTGAGTTTCCCAACGGCAACCAGGAGGCTTCTGGGAGGCAAGGTGTACAGATAAACTCTGTCCCAGAGTTTTTCAGTGATCATTTCCGGATGGTAGGACCCTATAGCCAGTAGGACTGCAGTACATTTCTCCTCCAATTCTTTGGATGGCTTCTGAAAAGAGGAAGACTAAATGTCCCAAGGTTAATCTCCAAGATGAGTCCCCAGGCTGCTGAGAATCAGCTTTGGTCAAGAAGTAATTCTCTTCTATCCAAAGGGAAGGAATTTGGACCTCCCAGGTGGTGTAGGAGTTAAAGACACAGCACTATCAAGCTATCGGCAGCCACTGTGGCATGAATTCGATTCCCAGAGAGGGAGCCGGGTGCAGCAGACCACATGGTGCACCACATGGTGCAGCAGACCTCTCCTGTCTCGCCCGCAGCTCCCCTCAGCAGTGTATTGCAGTAAATCTGCCTGTTCTGCCCCCCACTCTGTCTCTAGTGAATCTTCTCACCCCCCCCACTCACCCCATTTCTTGTATGCATAAATAAATAAATCTAAAAAAAATAAAAGGAATTCACCTACCCCACCTACCACCCTATCCAGTGTTCACCTTTCCAGTGATGGAGCACAAGAGCATCTTAGAGTGTGAGGGAGCACAAGAAGACAAGAAATCTCTGGCTTGTGTGTTGGGTAAGAGTTTGGATCAAGGTTCCCAGATCAGGGAGTTTCCCATGCAGCAGCTAGTAAACCACCAGGAAGGTGGGTAGATTGTGGAAGCAACTTTACAAAGCCCCTAGCAGGTCAAGGTTTTTGATGAGAGATGGGTATGGTAAGGAAGGTGAGTCAACAGGAAGAAAGATATCTATAGGTATATAATTACCCTAGAAAAGGAGATACCAGATTAACCCAGCACCAGGAAAGTCAATATGGAAGTATGTGGGTAGACTGTTAAGCAGAGTCATGAATATACAGTCTACGGGGTTGGGGGGGGGGGAACTAGCAGACAGTTGGGTAGATTAAACAGGTTAGTAGATCGAGATGGCTGGTGGAGTGGCAGTAACAAAAGGGACTGTCTGCCCAGGGCATGGACAGTCTGAAGACCAGATCGGACTTTGAGGCCAATAGCCCAAATCCTTCTCTCCTTTGCATCTCACCTTTCACCTCTTCATTCCATAACAGTATCTGCATTTCTGTCTAGGTCACCATTCTTGGGATATATCCAGGGGTGAGATATGGGTTGTAGCAAACTGTCAGAAGCTTGAGGTACTCATATTCCAGGCCCCACTTAGTTTCTAAGTGCAATTACCCCCCACAAATGAACCTCTGGGTTCAGACCTAGGATTCTCTTTTCCCCCAGATCCCTCAACCCAGAGACACAGGCTCCTCACCAAGGTCCTCAGATACTTGATGATGACATCTGTCACTTTCTGGCACAGTGGAGGTGACAACTTGTTACTCGTGATTTTGATTTCCAGCATCTTGAGGGTTTGGAGGATAGTATCTGCTGACAACTATTGGAGAGAAGGGACTCAAAAGGAAGGAAGGTTGAAGGGTGGAGTTGTGAAGACAATAGCAATCCCTGGTAGAGCAAGGCAGAAGAGGAAACCTAGGAGAGGATAAAGCTGGACCAGTGGTCAGAGGGTGGGAAAGGGATGGTCAAGGCCATGGAACCAGCCCTGGAGCTGTGAATGGACTGAACAAATAGTGCCCTGCTGACTGGAAACTCTTCCCATGCCTCAGGCACAATGGGTCTAAGCCCAAATCACCTATTTGATGGAGGTGGTCTTACCCGGGCTGGAGTCAGGAAGGTGTCAGAGGTGCCCTCACCTGACCAGAAACTTGGAGGGCGTCATTAAAGTTCTCAATGGTCTTTTCTGAGACATCCCATGCCAAGTCCTTGTGAGTCGTCTCTGGGGAGGCTATCGTAGCTATTAACATGCCTGTAAGGAACAAAGAGAGAGAAAGGAAGCTGTGTCCCTCCTGCTGGAAGTCTTTCCTTTAAGAATAAGAAATCAGGGCCTCCCTAGTGGCGCAAGGGGTTAAGTCTCAGCACTAAGACACTGTCAGCAGCCACAGTGGTGAGAGTTTGATCCCCAGAGGGAGCTGACCCACATGGCGCAGCAGACCTCTCCTGACTCGCCCGCTGCTCCCCTCAGCAGTGTATTTCTGTTCCCCACTCTGTCTCTGGTGAATCCTCTCACCCTCCTGCGCTTCTGACTGTACCCAGTGCTTGTATAAATAAATAAATCTTTTAAAAAAAAATTAGAAAACAAATGGGAACATTTGCCCATAGCATTGCCTCCCGCTGACCAACTAGGGTAAGAACAACAAACCTGTGCTGTGGGGAGACGAGGAAAACTGGTTAAGAAAACAATCCAGCAGATGATAATCTTGATATGTTACTCTTTTGGCTTCAGGTGTTCCAGGAGAAGAAAAAAGAAAACTATCTAATAATCACTATTAATTTGAGGGAGTTAAAAGCAGGGCAGAATTAAAATATTAGACAACACAACACAAAAGAGGAGATGAGGGAGGTTGTGAGGCAGCAAAGACCTCACAGATGCTTACCTTGTTTGGGATGATAGACGACAGGTCTATCATCAGAACTAGACTTTCTGAACCGGAGTTTAGAATGAATGCCTGAAATTTTCTAAGGGACAAATTACAGGTATTGCTTGAGTCGCAAATTCTTATTTCTAAATTTTCATTTCCTTTCATTTCTTGCAGTACCTCAATCTCAATACATCCCACATTGAATGCATTATCCTCTCCATCCAAACTCAACCCCTATCTCTGTCATCTTTGATTTCTCCTTTCCTGCACCACCCACATCCCTCTCAAGGGCAGAGACTTCTTATTAAAGCTCCCTCAGGGGCCTCCCCCCAGGTGGTGGTGGCGCCGTGGGTTGAGCACAGTGCTGTAGAGCTGTCTACAGCCTCTGCAGCACGGGTTCAATTCCCTGCCACGCAGGGAGACACCCACTTGGAGGGGCAGACCTCTCCTGTCTCGCCCACTGCTCCCCTCAACAGTGTATTTTCTGCCAGTCCGCCTCTTCTGCTCCCCACTCTATCTCGTGAATTCTCTTAGCCTCCCGCACCCCGGGCCTGTACCCCAGTTCTTGTATAAATAAATAAAATCTTTAAAAAAAAAAAACCTCCCTCAAGTCCATCCCTCCCTTACACAGGCACTGTCCTGTCCAGGTTCATTTAGGACAGGGGCTGCAACTGACCTCCACCTCCACCCCAGAGTCTCTCTAGACCTGACCCTGCTCCAGTCTCTTTCTGTCCTTCTTACCCACACAAATGGAAAACAGCACTACAAGGAAGAAGTTCAGAAGACACAGAGCAAGTATCTCCTCGGAATACCATCTAATTGTTGGGAAATAATCACACCCTGGCAACGAAGCTTGGAATGTTCCACTAGGAACAAACCCACACCTTCTATTCCAAAGAACGGAAGGCAGAAGGCAGCCCCCTCTCATAAGCGTGACTCCTGCAGAGAAATGGCTTTCTCAGAACTTCCTTAAAACTCCTGCCATAGTACTTACTTAATAAATATCTCCCAACCTCCCTGGTGGTGCAGGGGTTAAAGTCTCAGAGTTTTGAAGCTATTTCCAGCCACTGTGGCATGAGTTCAACCCCTGGTCAGGGAGCAAGAAAGGCAAGGTATATTGTTTCTAAATCAAGCACCCAAAGTTACCCGTCCCCTAGTGGGTAAAAGTCCACCCAAGCAGGATTGACCCAGAGCAAAGCCCCAAAGCCTGCCCCAAGTCTAAAGCATCTTCCAGGGGGGACCCACAGAAAAGGATCAGAAACCACCAGACAAGTATGGAAGGAAAAGAGCAAAATCAAAATCAAGACAAAAACCGCCCACGGGTCTCTCACCCACATCTGTGTCACCCAGGCCACGACCAAAAGGCAAGCGCAGTTTCTTCACATGTCTCTCAGCTTCCAGTGCCTCCTCCAAGTCTCTTTCTGGCTCTTCATCCTGCTTCCTACCTTTTCTCAGTCTCCTCTGCAGCTGCTTCTCTCCCTGTTCAACTCCACCCTCCCTTGGGTGGGGCAGGAAACCCCTTTCCTGGGGACCACGCTGTTACAATCCCCCTTTTAATTTTTAGTTCACCATGTACTATGGTGGCACAGAACTCAGGGTGTAGTCTAATTGTTAGGGGGAAAAGGATATCCTAAAGCTAATTTCATACAGGCTTTGTGGACTCCACCCCCATTCCAGACCAAAGCTATCAGGACACTGGGAAAGACAAATCCCATCACCACCAAAGGGAAGGTGGCTGGAACCGGAGGGTGGAGTTAAGCAGCCAGGTTTGGTATAAAACCAGACACGTGGGCTTTGGGAGGCTCCCTTTTTGGCTCTCCGCCAGCTTGCAGCACTCAGCCAGCTCTCAGAGTGCCATTGGGTTTCCAGGTCGGCAGATCGGGTAGGACGTATTGAAGACTTTATTTCCCTATTTTCTCCCTGAGTTGTACATTTCCTCAATTCCTTTTCCCTTGTAAATAAACCTTTTATTAACCTTTTGTGTGTGCCTGTAGTGGAGTATTCATAAGTCCCTTTTAAGCGTGTGGGTGAGGACCCACAGCCAGGCAACCTGTTTTATATCGGGGCTGCTCCATAACATTAGGAGACGTCTTTTTTCAGGGTTACAATGTGTGTAAGAGAAGCAACAAATTAGGCAGCAGCACTGTCCATGAATGTCCAGTATGACAGTTTTCCATAACTGGAATATAGTCCATTTCCAAGCCTAAAGAAAAAAAAAAAATCTGGAGCCATTAGCTAAAACAAGACGGCAAGTATATCAAATTCACAGGGAAAAAAATCTTAAAATTGGTTGAACTCATGTAAAAAAAAAAACAACAAGTTCTCTCAACCTTGATCCCAAATTGTTAACAGCATAGCAGAAGTTTGCA
This sequence comes from Talpa occidentalis, assembly GCF_014898055.3. NCBI lineage: Eukaryota > Metazoa > Chordata > Mammalia > Eulipotyphla > Talpidae > Talpa > Talpa occidentalis. Next base: position 72,888,733 of record NW_023601653.1, read on the forward strand.
AACTAACTCTACTTTTAAACCATATTGCCTATTTTTGCATACAATCACAGGGCAGAATAACTAAACAGCAATTTTAGCTGGCTTGTTGGAATCAGGAGCAAACTCTTGACTTCTGGTCCACGTAGGCTTGAAGAACAAAGTTGGTCTCACCAGACTCCACCTGGGCTTCCTCTTCTCGAGGGTACCAGTGCTTTTTCATTTTCTGGGTTGTCCAGTCCTGCCAATGGAGGCAAGCTTCCTCACCTTCTTTGGAGGTCTCTGGAACCCTACAAAGCAATAGGTTCTCCTCTTCTTGGTTCAGCTGTTTCAACTTCCTGGAAGAACTCCACTCAAAGCCACACAATGAAACTCAAGTCCAATTTTTTTAGTTTAAGCTGACAAAAGCCCTAAGGATGTTATGCAAAAACAGACTCTGAGATAAGTAGTAAAAAAAAATTACTACCACTATTTTTATGCTGTGTTGGTATCAAGGGGAGAGAAAATGTGCACACAAGTTAACTCTGCTGAAAAAAGAAAAAAAAAAATTCAACATTGCTGCAGGTCCTGGTCAGTCAAAAGAAGAAAACTTTGTTGAATCAGAACAAAATATAACAAAATTTCCTGTATTAAGTCAAAACTTAGTAGAAGTCAGGTGTATCTCCAAGAGTCTATTCAGTCCTTTGTAGGAATTTTTTTTTTAAAACCCACCAAAAGTTCCTTCAATAGGAATCTGTTGAGGCCTTTCCTTCTTATTTTCTCCAGACACAATTTCTGTAGCTATCAAACAATTGAAGTATACGATATTACAAGGTGACAATCACCATTGACAATTTACATACATATCAGATACTGAGAGGTTTTATACATGTTTTGGAAAACCAATGTTAACATTTCTGCACATGTCAAAGTTTTACCATTTTCCCAAGTGACAAGGCTTCCCCGCTAGTTTTGTAACAGGGTGGTCCCCAGGAAAGGGGGAGGTTCCAGGTTCCCTGCCCTACCCAAGGGAGGGTGGAGCTGAGCAGGGAGAGAAGCTACAGAGGAGATTGAGAAGGAAGGAAGCAGGATGGAGAGCCAGGAGGAGACCTGGAGGAGGCGCATGGAGCCTAGAGACACGTGAAGAAACTGTGCTTGTCTTTTGGTCATGGACTGGGTGACACGGATGTGGGTGAGACCAATGGGGAGGTGACCATGGCAGCTTTTATCTTGATTTTGCTCTTTTCCTTCTGGGCTTGTCTGGTTGTTTCTGACCCTTTTCTGTGGGTCCCCACTGGAAGCTGCTTTAGACTTGTGGCAGGCTTTGGGGCCTTGCTCTGGGCCAATCCCATTTGGATGGAGTTTTATCCATGAGGGGATGGGTTACTTTGGGTGCTTGATTTAGAAACTAGATTCTTTGCCTTTCCTGTATTGTTTCCTAGTTGTATTAAAGTTCTTTCCCATTAAAGTCTCCTATGTTTTGGGTTGATGCGGCAGATGGCAGAACCCATTTAGATAGGCAGGTTTGCGGGGTCTGGGCTGCCCCTCTCCCTGCCCTGTAATAGATTTACTTTACTAGGTAAACCAAATAGGACAAATTCCTCTAATGCCTTTCCCAGGAGGAAAGGGAGAAACTTTGTAGAGTGTCTCAGGAGCTCCACTGAGGTTCCACAAAATTTCTTTAGATCAACCAAATGACAGGCTACCAAACTTTTACTTGAATTTAGATTTCTGGGAAGCTTTGCCATAAACATCAGAAAGCAACAGAAACAACAATATTCAATCTCTATGAAGGCATCAGCTTAGTTCAGTAGTATAATGTTGACAAGCAAACCATAACTTTTAGTTTTTTCCTCATAACTGGAGATTCTTTTTTTTCCAATGTCTATAGGCACCATGCATACCAATTTGTCCACCACTGGAGGCCAAGACAAGGACCCACAGAAAGGACATACAGACATACAACATATAGACAAAGACAGTTTTTTTTAGTGATGTCACGTGGAATATGTTATGTAACGGCAGTTTTACTCCATAGTCTCAGAAAAAAATGTCAAAAAGTCCAAAAAAATGTGGAGTGTTGATGGCAGAAATCACAGGTTCCAGTTGTCATCCTACAAACCTAAGATTTTGGAAATAGAAAGAAAAAGTTTTATTAATTACAAGAATTACAAGATGTTGTTTATCACTTTAGGGTTTTCAGTGTTCAAGCCTTTTTACTGGAAGCCAATCCTGGGATATCCTGTACAGCAGCTGAAAGAGCAAAAGTAACAGTTAACTTTTAAGCAAAAGGAGTCATTTCTTGTTAGCCACCAAGCAGGCAATACTTAGGTTTCCTGGAGCAGAACCTGAAAAAGCAAAATCAAAATATCAGCAATTAACTTTCAATTAAAAGGAGTCATCTCCTTACTTCTGTTAGCCACTTGGACAGAAGCTGAAAGAGCAGATTCAACATCAAAGCACAGATTACACCTCCCCCACACCAGGGAGGGAGACAGCAACAACACAGGTATGAAAACCTGGTATAGTTACATCATGCACCATAAAGAGTGCTTTCCACAGCAGACCTTCCTCTGTAGCAAGCAGAAACTTAGAATCTTGTCTTACACCAGCAATTAAATCCAGAATTCAAATGGCAAACATGCCCAAAACATATTGTGTAGACTAAATTCACAGCAGCAAATCCTTTCAGACTCAGACAAAATCTTTTTAATTTTTCTGATCCAGACTTTGCAAAAATTCAAGTTACCTCCAAGAATCCATCAAGGCTACCAGCAATTACCAGTTACTGCTTAAGGTTACTCTTTCCTTAACACCCAGGCATACATTTGCTCTTTTAAACACCACTGCTCCACAATTGGCTTGCAAAACCCCCAGGCAGAGGTCAGGAAGTAGCCAAAGACAAAGCAACATAACACTGAAGAATCATTATTGCCTTTAGAAATACTAATGAGACAGCAAAGATCACAAAAAGAAAAAAGGTCCAAAGTCCTAGCAACTAAGAACCGCTGAGTTTTACAAGAGCCTGCCAAGTGGCCTCAGATGCCATCTTTGATTTGGCCACATGGTCCAACATACTACCTAAACTTTTGAGTAAATCTGTTACAGGGCAGGGAGAGGTGCACCCCAGACCCCCAAAACCTGCCTGCTCTAAATGGGTTCTATCGTCCGCTGCATCAACACAAAACATATGAGACTTTAATGGGAAGGAACTTTAATACAATTAGGAAACAATACAGGAAAGGCAAAGAATCTAGTTTCTAAATCAAGCACCCAAGTTACCCGTCCCCTCATGGGTAAAAGTCCACCCAAGCAGGATTGGCCCAGAGCAAGGCCCCAAAGCCTGCCACAAGTCTAAAACAGCTTCCAGTGGGGACCCACAGAAAAGGGTCAGAAACCACCAGACAATTTTGAAAGGAAAAGAGCAAAATCAAAATCAAGACAAAAACCGCCATTGTCACCTCCCCACAGGTCTCTCACCCACATTTGTGTCACCCAGTCTATGACCAAAAGGCAAGTGTAGTTTCTTCACATGTCTCTGCATTCCATGTACCTCCTCCAGGTCTCCTCCTGGCTCTCCATCCTGCTTCCTTCCTTCCTCAGTCTCCTCTGCAGCTTCTCTCTCAGCTCCACCCTTCTTTTGGGTGGGGCAGGAAACCTGGACCCTCCCCCTTTCCTGGGGACCCCCCTGTTACAAAACTGCTGCACAGAACTTCCACAAAATCAAATCTCTTAGCAAGTGAGTACAAACAAATTACACAGAGACACACAGAATCTTCACAAAGCCCAAGCCAGTTTTTCTTTTTTTTTTTTTTAAAGAGTTTACTTATTTTTAAAGATTTATTTATTTATTTATACAAGCATTGGGTACAGTCAGAAGCGCGGGAGGGTGAGAGAATTCACCAGAGCCAGAGCAGGGGGCAGAACAGGCAGACTGACGAAGTCCACTGCTGAGGGGAGCAGCGGGCGGCAGGAGAGGTCTGCGCGCCAGGCGGGGCCCTCCTCTGGTGGCCGGGGAGCCGCCGGGGATCAGAACCGGCACTGCAGAGGCTGTGGGCAGCTTCGCAACCCAGCGCTCAACCGCTGCGCCACAGGGGAGGCCCCCAAGCCAGTTTTTCAACAGCAAATCTACATATGAAACAAACGCTAGAGAAACCAAAAATCACATTTGCACTTATGATAGCCAGTGCCATAGAGAAGCCCAATTTCCCCATGGAGCTGACTAACCACGGATGGCTCTGTCCTAAATCACGTTGGACGCCAAATCTGTTACAGGGCAGGGAGAGGGGCACCACAGACCCTGCAAACCTGCCTGCTCTAAATAGGTTCTGCCTATGGGGAGCCATGCTATTCATGTCGTCTGACAAAAGTCCGGGCATGGGGCAGATTTCTGAAAAATCAGGAATCTCATTAGCTGACTCCAAGATTCTCCTCATTTGTTTATGGCTGGTTTCTACCATTGCTAAAAATATGCATTTAAAAGTAAAACTGCAAATACTGATCAATTACTGAATAACCAATTTGATGGCAAATGGCACTGCGTAATACAATTATTACATTTTTTATAAAATTAGTCTTTCTCTGCCAAAAGGCAGTCAACATTTGGCCATACATTAACAAGTGAAAAAACTTCTGGGAACAAAAGGCTGTAAACATCCCTTGGCCAAGTCTTTAATATGGAGATGTGGTCTTTTGAGGCAAGGGCTAATTGGAGAAGGAAATTCTATTACTTTAAAGATAGCAGTTGGGTGGCAGAGGAGATCCATGCTCCAAGTGTAAGAAAATTCCTAATAAGCCAGGAGGCGCCATAGCTGACTCCTGCTAAATTCTTCCTGTTTGTTTAGGGCTGATTCCCCAGGAGGTGACAATTGGTATGGTAGCTGTTAGAGTATACATTCAAGAATAAGTGAATAGCAATTTTATGACTGGTCGAGCTAAAACAATATAGATGATAATTTCTAAATAAAAGCCTTCTGTTTTTTGCTTTAATCATTTGGCTATATGTTAGTCTAAACTTTGTAGGTTAGTTAGAAAAAATTCCTTTGTCTCCCTTCCCCCAGGTAACTTCCTGCCCTTTGTTTCCCCTAGCCCTTAGTTAATTCTTCACTATGGCAAACATAGAAATGTTAGTTGCAGTAGTAGAGTAAGGTTTTTGCTAGTAATAAAATGACTGTTTGTTTAAGGTAAAAGACTACTCTAAGAACACTTTTGTTGAGCAACTGTGCCTTCTTTAAGTCAAAAAATAATAAATGTCATAATCTCTGCAGGAGGGCAAATAGACACTTGACTGTTCTTGAGAAAGATGTGATGATTGTTATCTTCCTGCCTTAATGCATATGCTTATGCACTCACGGTTTGCTTGAAATGTATAAATAAAGGGCTGCTGAGACCCTCAGCAGGATGATGTCAGCACCCTGATCAAGTGTCTGCGTCTCCTCATTCCCCTTCTCCCCTTACCATTTCCTCTACAATTGCGCCAACGCCTTCCCATCCTTCAGGAATCCCTGACACCCAGACTGCTGCGGCTGGCTCGCAACATCTGCCATCTGCCGCATCAACACAAAACACAGGGGACTTTAATTGGGAGGAACTTTAATACAACTAGGAAACAATACAGAAAAGACAATGCCTATGCAGGTGCTCCCCACCTCCCACTCTCTCCCTCTCCAGGCAGCAGCCTTCCTGGCTGCGCATGACTGGTGGCCATGCTGGGTCTTCTCTTCACTGACCTCCCTCAGCAGAGGCAGCTCTCCCAAGGCTGCCGGCCTGTGACCATGCAGGAAGGCTGCTGCCCTGCAGAGGGAGAGAGTGGGTAAAAGGAAGCACCTGCATAGTCACAGGTGGGCAGAAAGACTGCTGACCCATGCCAGTGCAGAGACTGCACCTATAGACTTCTCTTTGGGAGGGGCCATTCCTATATGGAGTGGCCTGTTTGCTGCTGATGTTGAATAATTATGCAGAATCTGAAAGGGACTGGAGATTCTATAATGGATTCAATCTCCATATCTTTACCTTTGGGTCTGTGCTTTACACACTCCCTACAGCAGCAGTCTGATGCCCTCTTTGATGTTATGATTTGTAATCTAGGCACTGGAACCTAAGGATCTTGGTTTCTATAGCTGAGTCAGTCAATGGCTATGTCAATCCCTTCTACCCACACGTCCTTGTGTGAGCCAGGTTTCTGGTCTTGGGGCATCTCCTTTCCGGTTTTTCTATTCTTATCCTCCAGCAGACAACATTCAGAAATGAAGAAAGGGGTGTTCAGTCTTCTTGCAGTTCTGGACCTAAGTGGAGCTAAATAGTGATTTAGCGGATAGCTACCAATTAGACTACCAACTTGCATTTTCAGTATTTTTTTCTTTGTTCCTCAACTCCATAAAAATTGCCCAAAGCAGGCCTCCTTGGTGGCCAAGGGGTTAAGCACAGCACTATTGAGACAGGGCAAGCTAGGGTTATTAGGCAGTTTTAGGGACAGTGCAGGAGGGGACCTCTGAAGAATTTAGGGAGGCTTCAGAGATAAGGACAACCAAAGAAATATAACCAATTCCATTAGGAAAAACAAACATGCCAGGACCAAGGACAACATTGTTAATGCTGGTCCTGGTTTCCTTCAGGTGGTAAAGGGAGGCGGAGATTGGAGAAATGGAGAGCGGTTTAATTTATGGTCACATTAGAAGGGCAGCTGTTTAACTTCAATGCAGGGATGCCCATCCAGAAGACTGGGCCATAAATTTAAAGATGCAACAAATGGGAAAAGAGAAAGCTGTTAGATAAGGAATGTGAAGATCCCCACTCAGTAGCAAATTAAGTGAGACAGCCGAGAACTAACCCATCACAAAGAGACTGGTGAAGTTTTAGAATAATGAGGGAAAAAAGGTCTATATTCCCTGAGACACGACTCCACTTTGGCTTCCTTGCCCCTCCCAGGCCTGGTTCCCTGGCCTGGGAGTCCCACTTTATTTCTGTTCTTTTTCTCCTCAATAAACTTTTTCTTTTTCTAAACAAACTGCCTCTTCTCGCTTGCTTGCCTGAGCGTCTGCGAAGTTCCTGCTGCGGCTTCGTGAGACGCCAACCCGTGGGGGTCTAGCGGCTGGGGCTCAGCGCTGCCCTGCAGCCTGGGATCCATTCCTGGCTGGGAGACTAGGCCTGACAATTCCGGTATCACTCTTGCATCAATAAATCCACACTTGCTTGCTCTCACGTTGGTGTGGCTGTTGGTAACTCTTCAACCAGTGTACACACCCTGACCCACAAACATCCACTCTCCTAGCAGGAGCAAGGATTCAAATTCCATTTGAGAATGATTTTTAAAAATCACTTGGCGTGGACTCCAAATTTATCCCAACAATAATGTCACTTACTCTGTGGCAATCTTATGTGTTTTCCTAAGTCAGAGATACGGGCTGGAGCTACTAGCTCCCCAACTCTTTATAACTTGCACCCCACTTTTCATGCTCCTGATACCAAAATTTTGGGTTTTCAGGCCTAGTCTCCCAGCCAGGAATGATCGCAGGCTGCAGTGGCAGCGCTAAGTCCCAGCCACTAGACCACTACCAGTTGGTGGCTCCTGAGGCTGCAGCAGGAACTTCGCAGACGCTCAGGCCAGCAAGCGAGAAGCAGCGGATTAGTTTAGAGAAAGAAAAAGTTTACTGAGAAAAGGAACAGAAATAAAGTGGGACTCCCAGGCCAGTGGAACCAGGCCAGGTAGGGGCAAGGAAGCCAAAGTGGAGTCTTGCCTCAGGGAATATAGACCTTCTTTCCCTTATTATTCTAAAGCTCCACCAGTCTCTTGGTGATTGGTTAGCTCTCAGTGGTCTCTCTCACTGCCTAAATATCTCTTGCCCTGAACTAAATCTGTGTCCCAGCCCTTATCATTTTTTCTTTATTGTCCTTGTCCAGGAATGTCCTGTGGTCTCCTAGTCCCGGGGTTTGTGATTAGTCCCCTTTGGAATTTGTTGCCTTTATCTCTGAAGCCTTCCTTAACTGTCCTGAAGTCTTTCCTATTCTTTTTTGTTGTTGTTAAGATTTATTTATTTGTGCATACAAGAACTGGGGTACAGGCCAGAGGTGCGGGGGTGAGAGTGTTAGGAGTTGGCGCCTCAACTCCGCCTGGGGTTCCCAAAGACCACACGGAGCCAGAGATGCAAAAGCAAAAAGGCTTTATTGCTAGCTTAAGCTAGGGCCCAACTCTGCCAGGTGTACTGACACAGCAGTCATCAGGTTGAGAGAGGGACCTCCCAGAGCAACCAGCTGTTTTTGTACTTTGTTGACAGGATGCAGGGACTTTTCACACCTGGGGCAGGGTCCACCCTGATTGGATAGCTCTCATGGTGCCAGATAGGTTTCGTTTACCCTTGTCTTGTGGTTTTTGTCCTGAAACGGCACTAGCTCTGCCCTTTTGAGATGGCAGTTATTTCTCAAAATGGCTGCAGTCTTGCTCATCTTATAATAGGATTCATCAGAGACAGAGTGGGGAACAGAACACACAAACTGACTGAAATACACTGCTGAGGGTGTTAGGGGGAAAAGGATGTTCCAAAGCTATTTCCATATAGGCTTTGTGGACTCCACCCCTACCTCAGGTCAAAGCCAAAGACACTGGGAACTCCACATCCCATCACCACCAAAGGGAAGGTGGCTGGGACCTGAGGGTGGGGTTAAGCAGCCAGGTGGATAGAAAAGGCAGACACGTGGGCTTTGGGGATCCCCCATTTTTGGCTCTCCGCCAGCTCGTAGCGTGTCCGGCCAGCTCTGAGAGTGACTTTGGGTTTCCAGGTCGTCGGATCGGGTAGGATGCTTAAAGACTTTATTTCCCTATTTTCTCCCTGAGTTGTACATTTTCCTTCTTTCCTTTTCCCTTGTAAATAAACCTTTTATTAACCTTTTGTGTGTGTCTGTAGTAGAGTATTCATAAGTCCCTTTAAAGTGCGCGGGTGAGGACCCACAGCCAGGAACCCGTTTAATATCGGGGTTGCTCTATAACAAGGGGAGCAGCAGGCAAGTCAGGAGAGGTCTGCTGCACCATGTGGGTAGCTCCCTGGCTGGGGACTGAACTCATGCTGCTGTGGCTGCGGATAGCTTCATAGGTGGCCTCTTAACTCTTGCGTCACCAGGGAGGCCCCTGTAAGTCTTTTCTATTCTATTCTGACCCTAAGGGCTCGCCACTTGCCCTATGCCTCACTCTCACCTGAAATCTGAATATAGCCGTGCGAGCCAGTCAGGCACGTGAATTTCACCCAACATGTGTGGCGGTGGGGCAAAAAAGACTGTAAACCAGGTGCCTTGCTGCCTGCTCTCCCATTTGTCATTTGGAACTTTACCTGAAGTTTGAACCAGATACTTCCAAAGCCGGTCCTGACACTCAAGTTAATCCCCAATGCCCAAAAACTAGGAGGGAAGTCATCTTGTTTAGGGATAAAAAAATAAGCTTTATTAACAAATGCATACGCAGCTAGTCAACACTCCCTTAGGGAGGTAAAGAAAAAGAAACCAACTATGTCTTCTAAGAACAAAACTGCTTCCTGGAAAAAAGGGATGACTGGATATTTAACTGAAGACTCTTCTGGAGATTGTTGATTTTATAGGGGTATGCAGAGTTGATTGACTTTCTGGATATGGACTGTTTTATAATTTTGCAGTAGTAGAAGTTTAGAAAGATGAGAACAATGGAAATGATTCCTATCTGGAGCAACACAAAGGATTCCTGTTCATAGTAATGCAAATGAATTTTGTTCAATAGAGACATAAATATTTGTAAATCAAATAAAATATTAGACACATTTATTAAAAAAAAAAAAAAAAACCTTTCCTGGAGTTTAAGCCAATGTAGTCCCAGTGGGGCAGGAGATGGGAGCACATGCCGTGGGGCGGAGCTCAACATATGGGTCAACAGTTGCAAGGACTGGTGTCCCCAGGTCTCAAGATTTACAGTGACTTGTACCAGTTACGCAATGAGGCGAGAGGGCTCTGGAGCCAGGTCGGGGCTGTCCTTTTCTGATCACTCTCAGCCTTTTCCCGCTTGACAGTCTTAAACAGTCGCTTCTTTCTTTCTGTGTGTTTCAGGCAGGACCATTTGAAGAAGTGCCTGCTTAGCTGAGTAAGCCTGGAAGTAGAGGCATACCCCGAGGCAAGAGAGTCTTCGATGGCCTTCAGGACATTATGGGCCAAAATCGGGATATCTTCCATAGGGTCATTGTTGAGGGATGTTAGAACTGAAAACAGAAAAGAGGAAACTCAGACCCTCCATTGCCAAACCCCATTATTTTACAACCCACATGCCAGAAGAACTTTTAACTTTTATTAAAAGTAATACTTGATGATAGAAAAGGTCTACAGACAAATTTTTTTTTATTAAATAATGGAAGAAAAGTCACTCATCCCCAGAGATAACACTTAATATTTTCATACTTTTCATTGCAGTAGTTTTAAAATACCTGATAC
>NW_023601653.1:72899227-72917817 GCF_014898055.3 Talpa occidentalis
TGGAGTCCACAAAGCCTATATGGAAATAGCTTTGGAACATCTTTTCCCCTAACACCCTCAGCAGTGTATTTCAGTCAGTTTGTGTGTTCTGTTCCCCACTCTGTCTCTGATGAATCCTATTATAAGATGAGCAAGACTGCAGCCATTTTGAGAAATAACTGCCATCTCAAAGGGCACAGCTAGTGCCGTTTCAGGACAAAAACCACAAGACAAGGGTAAACGAAACCTATCTGGCACCATGAGAGCTATCCAATCAGGGTGGACCCCTGCCCCAGGTGTGAAAAGTCCCTGCATCCTGTCAACAAAGTACAAAAACAGCTGGTTGCTCTGGAGGTCCCTCTCTCAACCTGATGACTGCTGTGTCAGTACACCTGGCAGAGTTGGGCCCTAGCTTAAGCTAGCAATAAAGCCTTTTTGCTTTTGCATCTCTGGCTCCGTGTGGTCTTTGGGAACCCCAGGCGGAGTTGAGGCGCCAACTCCTAACACTCTCACCCCGCACCTCTGGCCTGTACCCCAGTTCTTGTATGCACAAATAAATAAATCTTAACAACAACAAAAAGAATAGGAAAGACTTCAGGACAGTTAAGGAAGGCTTCAGAGATAAAGGCAACAAATTCCAAAGGGGACTAATCACAAACCCGGGACTAGGAGACCACAGGACATTCCTGGACAAGGACAATAAAGAAAAAATGATAAGGGCTGGGACACAGATTTAGTTCAGGGCAAGAGATATTTAGGCAGTGAGAGAGACCACTGAGAGCTAACCAATCACCAAGAGACTGGTGGAGCTTTAGAATAATAAGGGAAAGAAGGTCTATATTCCCTGAGGCAAGACTCCACTTTGGCTTCCTTGCCCCTACCTGGCCTGGTTCCACTGGCCTGGGAGTCCCACTTTATTTCTGTTCCTTTTCTCAGTAAACTTTTTCTTTCTCTAAACTAATCCGCTGCTTCTCGCTTGCTGGCCTGAGCGTCTGCGAAGTTCCTGCTGCAGCCTCAGGAGCCACCAACTGGTAGTGGTCTAGTGGCTGGGACTTAGCGCTGCCACTGCAGCCTGCGATCATTCCTGGCTGGGAGACTAGGCCTGAAAACCCAAAATTTTGGTATCAGGAGCATGAAAAGTGGGGTGCAAGTTATAAAGAGTTGGGGAGCTAGTAGCTCCAGCCCGTATCTCTGACTTAGGAAAACACATAAGATTGCCACAGAGTAAGTGACATTATTGTTGGGATAAATTTGGAGTCCACGCCAAGTGATTTTTAAAAATCATTCTCAAATGGAATTTGAATCCTTGCTCCTGCTAGGAGAGTGGATGTTTGTGGTCAGGGTGTGTACACTGGTTGAAGAGTTACCAACAGCCACACCAACGTGAGAGCAAGCAAGTGTGGATTTATTGATGCAAGAGTGATACCGGAATTGTCAGGCCTAGTCTCCCAGCCAGGAATGGATCCCAGGCTGCAGGGCAGCGCTGAGCCCCAGCCGCTAGACCCCCACGGGTTGGTGTCTCACGAAGCCGCAGCAGGAACTTCGCAGACGCTCAGGCAAGCAAGCGAGAAGAGGCAGTTTGTTTAGAAAAAGAAAAAGTTTATTGAGGAGAAAAAGAACAGAAATAAAGTGGGACTCCCAGGCCAGGGAACCAGGCCTGGGAGGGGCAAGGAAGCCAAAGTGGAGTCGTGTCTCAGGGAATATAGACCTTTTTTCCCTCATTATTCTAAAACTTCACCAGTCTCTTTGTGATTGGTTAGTTCTCGGCTGTCTCACTTAATTTGCTACTGAGTGGGGATCTTCACATTCCTTATCTAACAGCTTTCTCTTTTCCCATTTGTTGCATCTTTAAATTTATGGCCCAGTCTTCTGGATGGGCATCCCTGCATTGAAGTTAAACAGCTGCCCTTCTAATGTGACCATACATTAAACCGCTCTCCATTTCTCCAATCTCCGCCTCCCTTTACCACCTGAAGGAAACCAGGACCAGCATTAACAATGTTGTCCTTGGTCCTGGCATGTTTGTTTTTCCTAATGGAATTGGTTATATTTCTTTGGTTGTCCTTATCTCTGAAGCCTCCCTAAATTCTTCAGAGGTCCCCTCCTGCACTGTCCCTAAAACTGCCTAATAACCCTAGCTTGCCCTGTCTCAATAGTGCTGTGCTTAACCCCTTGGCCACCAAGGAGGCCTGCTTTGGGCAATTTTTATGGAGTTGAGGAACAAAGAAAAAAATACTGAAAATGCAAGTTGGTAGTCTAATTGGTAGCTATCCGCTAAATCACTATTTAGCTCCACTTAGGTCCAGAACTGCAAGAAGACTGAACACCCCTTTCTTCATTTCTGAATGTTGTCTGCTGGAGGATAAGAATAGAAAAACCGGAAAGGAGATGCCCCAAGACCAGAAACCTGGCTCACACAAGGACGTGTGGGAAGAAGGGATTGACATAGCCATTGACTGACTCAGCTATAGAAACCAAGATCCTTAGGTTCAGTGCCTAGATTACAAATCATAACATCAAAGAGGGCATCAGACTGCTGCTGTAGGGAGTGTGTAAAGCACAGACCCAAAGGTAAAGATATGGAGATTGAATCCATTATAGAATCTCCAGTCCCTTTCAGATTCTGCATAATTATTCAACATCAGCAGCAAACAGGCCACTCCATATAGGAATGGCCCTCCCAGAGAGAAGTCTATAGGTGCAGTCTCTGCACTGGCATGGGTCAGCAGTCTTTCTGCCCACCTGTGACTATGCAGGTGCTTCCTTTTACCCACTCTCTCCCTCTGCAGGGCAGCAGCCTTCCTGCATGGTCACAGGCCGGCAGCCTTGGGAGAGCTGCCTCTACTGAGGGAGGTCAGTGAAGAGAAGACCCAGCATGGCCACCAGTCATGCGCAGCCAGGAAGGCTGCTGCCTGGAGAGGGAGAGAGTGGGAGGTGGGGAGCACCTGCATAGGCATTGTCTTTTCTGTATTGTTTCCTAGTTGTATTAAAGTTCCTCCCAATTAAAGTCCCCTGTGTTTTGTGTTGATGCGGCAGATGGCAGATGTTGCGAGCCAGCCGCAGCAGTCTGGGTGTCAGGGATTCCTGAAGGATGGGAAGGCGTTGGCGCAATTGTAGAGGAAATGGTAAGGGGAGAAGGGGAATGAGGAGACGCAGACACTTGATCAGGGTGCTGACATCATCCTGCTGAGGGTCTCAGCAGCCCTTTATTTATACATTTCAAGCAAACCGTGAGTGCATAAGCATATGCATTAAGGCAGGAAGATAACAATCATCACATCTTTCTCAAGAACAGTCAAGTGTCTATTTGCCCTCCTGCAGAGATTATGACATTTATTATTTTTTGACTTAAAGAAGGCACAGTTGCTCAACAAAAGTGTTCTTAGAGTAGTCTTTTACCTTAAACAAACAGTCATTTTATTACTAGCAAAAACCTTACTCTACTACTGCAACTAACATTTCTATGTTTGCCATAGTGAAGAATTAACTAAGGGCTAGGGGAAACAAAGGGCAGGAAGTTACCTGGGGAAGGGAGACAAAGGAATTTTTTCTAACTAACCTACAAAGTTTAGACTAACATATAGCCAAATGATTAAAGCAAAAAACAGAAGGCTTTTATTTAGAAATTATCATCTATATTGTTTTAGCTCGACCAGTCATAAAATTGCTATTCACTTATTCTTGAATGTATACTCTAACAGCTACCATACCAATTGTCACCTCCTGGGGAATCAGCCCTAAACAAACAGGAAGAATTTAGCAGGAGTCAGCTAAGGCGCCTCCTGGCTTATTAGGAATTTTCTTACACTTGGAGCATGGATCTCCTCTGCCACCCAACTGCTATCTTTAAAGTAATGGAATTTCCTTCTCCAATTAGCCCTTGCCTCAAAAGACCACATCTCCATATTAAAGACTTGGCCAAGGGATGTTTACAGCCTTTTGTTCCCAGAAGTTTTTTCACTTGTTAATGTATGGCCAAATGTTGACTGCCTTTTGGCAGAGAAAGACTAATTTTATAAAAAATGTAATAATTGTATTACGCAGTGCCATTTGCCATCAAATTGGTTATTCAGTAATTGATCAGTATTTGCAGTTTTACTTTTAAATGCATATTTTTAGCAATGGTAGAAACCAGCCATAAACAAATGAGGAGAATCTTGGAGTCAGCTAATGAGATTCCTGATTTTTCAGAAATCTGCCCCATGCCCGGACTTTTGTCAGACGACATGAATAGCATGGCTCCCCATAGGCAGAACCTATTTAGAGCAGGCAGGTTTGCAGGGTCTGTGGTGCCCCTCTCCCTGCCCTGTAACAGATTTGGCGTCCAACGTGATTTAGGACAGAGCCATCCGTGGTTAGTCAGCTCCATGGGGAAATTGGGCTTCTCTATGGCACTGGCTATCATAAGTGCAAATGTGATTTTTGGTTTCTCTAGCGTTTGTTTCATATGTAGATTTGCTGTTGAAAAACTGGCTTGGGGGCCTCCCCTGTGGCGCAGCGGTTGAGCGCTGGGTTGTGAAGCTGCCCACAGCCTCTGCAGTGCCGGTTCTGATCCCCGGCGGCTCCCCGGCCACCAGAGGAGGGCCCCGCGTGGCGCGCAGACCTCTCCTGCCGCCCGCTGCTCCCCTCAGCAGTGTACTTCGTCCTTCTGCCTGCTCTGCTCCCGCTCTGGCTCTGGTGAATTCTCTCACCCTCCCGCGCTTCTGACTGTACCCAATGCTTGTATAAATAAATAAATAAATCTTTAAAAATAAGTAAACTCTTTAAAAAAAAAAAAAAGAAAAACTGGCTTGGGCTTTGTGAAGATTCTGTGTGTCTCTGTGTAATTTGTTTGTACTCACTTGCTAAGAGATTTGATTTTGTGGAAGTTCTGTGCAGCAGTTTTGTAACAGGGGGGTCCCCAGGAAAGGGGGAGGGTCCAGGTTTCCTGCCCCACCCAAAAGAAGGGTGGAGCTGAGAGAGAAGCTGCAGAGGAGACTGAGGAAGGAAGGAAGCAGATGGAGAGCCAGGAGGAGACCTGGAGGAGGTACATGGAATGCAGAGACATGTGAAGAAACTACACTTGCCTTTTGGTCATAGACTGGGTGACACAAATGTGGGTGAGAGACCTGTGGGGAGGTGACAATGGCGGTTTTTGTCTTGATTTTGATTTTGCTCTTTTCCTTTCAAAATTGTCTGGTGGTTTCTGACCCTTTTCTGTGGGTCCCCACTGGAAGCTGTTTTAGACTTGTGGCAGGCTTTGGGGCCTTGCTCTGGGCCAATCCTGCTTGGGTGGACTTTTATCCATGAGGGGACGGGTAACTTGGGTGCTTGATTTAGAAACTAGATTCTTTGCCTTTCCTGTATTGTTTCCTAATTGTATTAAAGTTCCTTCCCATTAAAGTCTCATATGTTTTGTGTTGATGCAGCGGACGATAGAACCCATTTAGAGCAGGCAGGTTTTGGGGGTCTGGGGTGCACCTCTCCCTGCCCTGTAACAGATTTACTCAAAAGTTTAGGTAGTATGTTGGACCATGTGGCCAAATCAAAGATGGCATCTGAGGCCACTTGGCAGGCTCTTGTAAAACTCAGCGGTTCTTAGTTGCTAGGACTTTGGACCTTTTTTCTTTTTGTGATCTTTGCTGTCTCATTAGTATTTCTAAAGGCAATAATGATTCTTCAGTGTTATGTTGCTTTGTCTTTGGCTACTTCCTGACCTCTGCCTGGGGTTTTGCAAGCCAATTGTGGAGCAGTGGTGTTTAAAAGAGCAAATGTATGCCTGGGTGTTAAGGAAAGAGTAACCTTAAGCAGTAACTGGTAATTGCTGGTAGCCTTGATGGATTCTTGGAGGTAACTTGAATTTTTGCAAAGTCTGGAGCAGAAAAATTAAAAAGATTTTGTCTGAGTCTGAAAGGATTTGCTGCTGTGAATTTAGTCTACACAATATGTTTTGGGCATGTTTGCCATTTGAATTCTGGATTTAATTGCTGGTGTAAGACAAGATTCTAAGTTTCTGCTTGCTACAGAGGAAGGTCTGCTGTGGAAAGCACTCTTTATGGTGCATGATGTAACTATACCAGGTTTTCATACCTGTGTTGTTGCTGTCTCCCTCCCTAGTGTGGGGGAGGTGTAATCTGTGCTTTGATGTTGAATCTGCTCTTTCAGCTTCTGTCCAAGTGGCTAACAGAAGTAAGGAGATGACTCCTTTTAATTGAAAGTTAATTGCTGATATTTTGATTTTGCTTTTTCAGGTTCTGCTCCAGGAAACCTAAGTATTGCCTGCTTGGTGGCTAACAAGAAATGACTCCTTTTGCTTAAAAGTTAACTGTTACTTTTGCTCTTTCAGCTGCTGTACAGGATATCCCAGGATTGGCTTCCAGTAAAAAGGCTTGAACACTGAAAACCCTAAAGTGATAAACAACGTCTTGTAATTCTTGTAATTAATAAAACTTTTTCTTTCTATTTCCAAAATCTTAGGTTTGTAGGATGACAACTGGAACCTGTGATTTCTGCCATCAACACTCCACATTTTTTTTGGACTTTTTGACATTTTTTTCTGAGCCTATGGAGTAAAACTGCAGTTACATAACATATTCCACGTGACATCACTAAAAAAACTGTCTTTGTCTATATGTTGTATGTCTGTATGTCCTTTCTGTGGGTCCTTGTCTTGGCCTCCAGTGGTTGACAAATTGGTATGCATGGTGCCTATAGACATTGGAAAAAAAAGAATCTCCAGTTATGAGGAAAAAACTAAAAGTTATGGTTTGCTTGTCAACATTTTACTACTGAACTAAGCTGATGCCTTCATAGAGATTGAATATTGTTGTTTCTGTTGCTTTCTGATGTTATGGCAAAGCTTCCCAGAAATCTAAATTCAAGTAAAAGTTTGGTAGCCTGTCATTTGGTTGATCTAAAGAAATTTTGTGGAACCTCAGTGGAGCTCCTGAGACACTCTACAAAGTTTCTCCCTTTCCTCCTGGGAAAGGCATTAGAGGAATTTGTCCTATTTGGTTTACCGAGTAAAGTAAATCTATTACAGGGCAGGAGAGGGGCAGCCCAGACCCCGCAAACCTGCCTATCTAAATGGGTTCTGCCATCTGCCGCATCAACCCAAAACATATGAGACTTTAATGGGAAAGAACTTTAATACAACTAGGAAACAATACAGGAAAGGCAAAGAATCTAGTTTCTAAATCAAGCACCCAAAGTAACCCATCCCCTCATGGATAAAACTCCATCCAAATGGAGTTGGCCCAGAGCAAGGCCCCAAAGCCTGCCACAAGTCTAAAGCAGCTTCCAGTGGGGACCCACAGAAAAGGGTCAGAAACAACCAGACAAGCCCAGAAGGAAAAGAGCAAAATCAAGATAAAAGCTGCCATGGTCACCTCCCCATTGGTCTCACCCACATCCGTGTCACCCAGTCCATGACCAAAAGACAAGCACAGCTTCTTCACATGTCTCTAGGCTCCATGCGCCTCCTCCAGGTCTCCTCCTGGCTCTCCATCCTGCTTCCTTCCTTCTCAATCTCCTCTGCAGCTTCTCTCCCTGCTCAGCTCCACCCTCCCTTGGGAAGGGCAGGGAACCTGGAACCTCCCCCTTTCCTGGGGACCACCCTGTTACAAAACTAGCGGGGAAGCCTTGTCACTTGGGAAAATGGTAAAACTTTGACATGTGCAGAAATGTTAACATTGGTTTTCCAAAACATGTATAAAACCTCTCAGTATCTGATATGTATGTAAATTGTCAATGGTGATTGTCACCTTGTAATATCGTATACTTCAATTGTTTGATAGCTACAGAAATTGTGTCTGGAGAAAATAAGAAGGAAAGGCCTCAACAGATTCCTATTGAAGGAACTTTTGATGGGTTTTAAAAAAAAAATTCCTACAAAGGACTGAATAGACTCTTGGAGATACACCTGACTTCTACTAAGTTTTGACTTAATACAGGAAATTTTGTTATATTTTGTTCTGATGCAACAAAGTTTTCTTCTTTTGACTGACCAGGACCTGCAGCAATGTTGAATTTTTTTTTTCTTTTTTCAGCAGAGTTAACTTGTGTGCACATTTTCTCTCCCCTTGATACCAACACAGCATAAAATAGTGGTAGTAATTTTTTTTACTACTTATCTCAGAGTCTGTTTTTGCATAACATCCTTAGGGCTTTTGTCAGCTTAAACTAAAAAAATTGGACTTGAGTTTCACTGTGTGGCTTTGAGTGGAGTTCTTCCAGGAAGTTGAAACAGCTGAACCAAGAAGAGGAGAACCTATTGCTTTGTAGGGTTCCAGAGACCTCCAAAGAGGGTGAGGAAGCTTGCCTGCATTGGCAGGACTGGACAACCCAGAAAATGAAATAGCACTGGTACCCTCGAGAAGAGGAAGCCCAGGTGGAGTCTGGTGAGACCAACTTTGTTCTTCAAGCCTACGTGGACCAGAAGTCAAGAGTTTGCTCCTGATTCCAACAAGCCAGCTAAAATTGCTGTTTAGTTATTCTGCCCTGTGATTGTATGCAAAAATAGGCAATATGGTTTAAAAGTAGAGTTAGTTTGCAAACTTCTGCTATGCTGTTAACAATTTGGGATCAAGGTTGAGAGAACTTGTTTTTTTTTTACATGAGTTCAACCAATTTTAAGATTTTTTTCCCTGTGAATTTGATATACTTGCCGTCTTGTTTTAGCTAATGGCTCCAGATTTTTTTTTTTCTTTCGGCTTGGAAATGGACTATATTCCAGTTATGGAAAACTGTCATACTGGACATTCATGGACAATGCTGCTGCCTAATTGTTGCTTCTCTTACACACATTGTAACCCTGAAAAAAGACGTCTCCTAATGTTATGGAGCAGCCCCGATATAAAACAGGTTGCCTGGCTGTGGGTCCTCACCCACACGCTTAAAAGGGACTTATGAATACTCCACTACAGGCACACACAAAAGGTTAATAAAAGGCTTATTTACAAGGGAAAAGGAATTGAGGAAATGTACAACTCAGGGAGAAAATAGGGAAATAAAGTCTTCAATACGTCCTACCCGATCTGCCGACCTGGAAACCCAATGGCACTCTGAGAGCTGGCTGAGTGCTGCAAGCTGGCGGAGAGCCAAAAAAGGGAGCCTCCCAAAGCCCACGTGTCTGGTTTTATACCAAACCTGGCTGCTTAACTCCACCCTCCGGTTCCAGCCACCTTCCCTTTGGTGGTGATGGGATTTGTCTTTCCCAGTGTCCTGATAGCTTTGGTCTGGAATGGGGGTGGAGTCCACAAAGCCTGTATGAAATTAGCTTTAGGACATCCTTTTCCCCCTAACAATTAGACTACACCCTGAGTTCTGTGCCACCATAGTACATGGTGAACTAAAAATTAAAGGGGGATTGTAACAGCGTGGTCCCCAGGAAAGGGGTTTCCTGCCCCACCCAAGGGAGGGTGGAGTTGAACAGGGAGAGAAGCAGCTGCAGAGGAGACTGAGAAAAGGTAGGAAGCAGGATGAAGAGCCAGAAAGAGACTTGGAGGAGGCACTGGAAGCTGAGAGACATGTGAAGAAACCGCTTGCCTTTTGGTCGTGGCCTGGGTGACACAGATGTGGGTGAGAGACCCGTGGGCTGTTTTTGTCTTGATTTTGATTTTGCTCTTTTCCTTCCATACTTGTCTGGTGGTTTCTGATCCTTTTCTGGGGTCCCCACTGGAAGATGCTTTAGACTTGGGGCAGGCTTTGGGGCTTTGCTCTGGGTCAATCCTGCTTGGGTGGACTTTCACCCACTAGGGGACTGGTAACTTTGGGTGCTTGATTTAGAAACAATATACCTTGCCTTTCTTGCTCCCTGACCAGGGGTTGAACTCATGCCACAGTGGCTGGAAATAGCTTCAAAACTCTGAGACTTTAACCCCTGCACCACCAGGGAGGTTGGGAGATATTTATTAAGTAAGTACTATGGCAGGAGTTTTAAGGAAGTTCTGAGAAAGCCATTTCTCTGCAGGAGTCACGCTTATGAGAGGGGGCTGCCTTCTGCCTTCCGTTCTTTGGAATAGAAGGTGTGGGTTTGTTCCTAGTGGAACATTCCAAGCTTCGTTGCCAGGGTGTGATTATTTTCCAACAATTAGATGGTATTCCGAGGAGACACTTGCTCTGTGTCTTCTGAACTTCTTCCTTGTAGTGCTGTTTTCCATTTGTGTGGGTAAGAAGGACAGAAAGAGACTGGAGCAGGGTCAGGTCTAGAGAGACTCTGGGGTGGAGGTGGAGGTCAGTTGCAGCCCCTGTCCTAAATGAACCTGGACAGGACAGTGCCTGTGTAAGGGAGGGATGGACTTGAGGGAGGTTTTTTTTTTTTAAAGATTTTATTTATTTATACAAGAACTGGGGTACAGGCCCGGGGTGCGGGAGGCTAAGAGAATTCACGAGATAGAGTGGGGAGCAGAAGAGGCAGACTGGCAGAAAATACACTGTTGAGGGGAGCAGTGGGCGAGACAGGAGAGGTCTGCCACTCCAAGTGGGTGTCTCCCTGGCTGGCAGGGAATTGAACCCGTGCTTCAGAGGCTGTAGACAGCTCTACAGCACTGTGCTCAACCCACTGCGCCACCACCACCTGGGGGGAGGCCCCTGAGGGAGCTTTAATAAGTAGAAGTCTCTGCCCTTGAGAGGATGTGGGTGGTGCAGGAAAGGAGGTATCAAAGATGACAGAGATAGGGGTTGAGTTTGGATGGAGAGGATAATGCATTCAATGTGGGATGTATTGAGATTGAGGTACTGCAAGAAATGAAAGGAAATGAAAGGAAATGAAAATTTAGAAATAAGAATTTGCGACTCAAACAATACCTGTAATTTGTCCCTTAGAAAATTTCAGGCATTCATTCTAAACTCCGGTTCAGAAAGTCTAGTTCTGATGATAGACCTATTGTCTATCATCCCGAACAAGGTAAGCATCTGTGAGGTCTTTGCTGCCTCACAACCTCCCTCATCTCCTCTTTTGTGTTGTGTTGTCTAATATTTTAATTCTGCCTGCTTTTAACTCCCTCAAATAATAGTGATTATTAGATAGTTTTCTTTTTTCTTCTCCTGGAACACCTGAAGCCAAAAGAGTAACATATCAAGATTATCATCTGCTGGATTGTTTTCTTAACCAGTTTTCCTCGTCTCCCCACAGCACAGGTTTGTTGTTCTTACCCTAGTTGGTCAGCAGGAGGCAATGCTATGGACAAATGTTCCCATTTGTTTTCTAATTTTTTTTTAAAAGATTTATTTATTTATACAAGCACTGGGTACAGACAGAAGCGCAGGAGGGTGAGAGGATTCACCAGAGACAGAGTGGGGAACAGAACAGGCAGACTAACTGAAATACACTGCTGAGGGGAGCAGCGGGCGAGTCAGGAGAGGTCTGCTGCGCCATGTGGGTCAGCTCCCTCTGGGGATCAAACTCTCACCACTGTGGCTGCTGACAGTGTCTTAGTGCTGAGACTTAACCCCTTGCACCACTAGGGAGGCCCTGATTTCTTATTCTTAAAGGAAAGACTTCCAGCAGGAGGGACACAGCTTCCTTTCTCTCTCTTTGTTCCTTACAGGCATGTTAATAGCTACGATAGCCTCCCCAGAGACGACTCACAGGGACTTGGCATGGGATGTCTCAGAAAAGACCATTGAGAACTTTAATGACGCCCTCCAAGTTTCTGGTCAGGTGAGGGCACCTCTGACACCTTCCTGACTCCAGCCGGGTAAGACCACCTCCATCAAATAGGTGATTTGGGCTTAGACCCATTGTGCCTGAGGCATGGGAAGAGTTTCCAGTCAGCAGGGCACTATTTGTTCAGTCCATTCACAGCTCCAGGGCTGGTTCCATGGCCTTGACCATCCCTTTCCCACCCTCTGACACTGGTCCAGCTTTTTTTTTTTTTTTTTTTTTTTAAATATTAAATTTTATTTTTATATTCCCCCATACAATTGCAAACGCCCCATTCTGACCCCAATCCTTCCCCTCCCCCCCCCACCCCCCAAAAAGTGTCTCTGGTTCATAGTTTTTTTGGATTTTGATTTTCACTTTCTTATATTCATTTTCCTGGTCCCTTATTTAAGTTTTCTAGATTCCTGCTATGAGTGAGACCATCCGGTATTTTTCTTTTTCTTTTTGGCTTATTTCGCTGAGCATGATCCCTTCCAGCGCCATCCATGTTGCTGCAAATTGCATGTGTTTATCTTTTTTGAATGCTGAGTAATATTCCATGGTATATATGTACCACATCTTCTTGATCCAGTCATCTATTTTTGGGCATTTGGGTTGTTTCCAAAGCTTAGCTATTGTAAACAGTGCTGCTATAAACATAGGAGTGCAGGTGCTCTTTGGAATTGATGTTTCTGTGTCCTTTGGGTAAATACCTAGGAGTGGAATTGCTGGATCATATGGAAGCTCTATGTTTAGTAGGTCCAGAAATCTCCACACAGCTCTCCATAGTGGTTGGACCAGTTTGCACTCCCACCAACAGTGCACAAGAGTTCCTTTTTCTCCACATCCTCGCCAACATTTGTTGTTGCTAGTTTTTTTAATATGTGCCATTCTCACTGGTGTGAGATGGTATCTCATGGTAGTTTTGATTTGCATTTCCCTGATTACAAGTGATGTTGAACATTTTTTCATATGTCTGTTGGCCATTTTCATTTCCTCTTCAGAGAAGTTTCTTTTTAGCTCTTCTGCCCATTTTTGACTGGATTATTTCTTTGTTGTTGCTGAGTCTCATCAGCTCTTTGCAGATTTTTGTGATCAGTCCTTTATCATTAGTGTTGGGTGCAAAAATGTTCTCCCAGTTGGTGGGGTTTCTCTTTGTTTTTGTTATTGTCTCTTTTGCTGTGCAGAAGCTCTTTAATTTGATGTAGTCCCAGCTGTTTATCTTTCTCTTCACTATCACTGCTTTGGGTGATGTGTCTGTAAAGATGTCTTTGATGTGCAAATCCCGTAGTGTTTCGCCTATATTTCCTTCTATGTATTTTATGGTTTCAGGTCTTATGTCTAGCTCTTTAATCCATTTTGAGTTGATTTTTGTGTATGGTGTGAGGTAGTGGTCAAGCTTCATTCTTTTGCATGTAGCGACCCAGTTTCCCAGCACCATTTATTGAACAAACTTTCTTTGCTCCAATGCATAGTCTTTGCTCCTTTGTCAAAGATTAGTTGACCATAAATCTGTGGGTTTATTTCTGGATTTTCTATTCGATTCCATTGGTCTGTATGTCTGTTCTTGTTCCAATACCATGCAGTTTTGATGATTATGGCTTTGTAGTATAGTTTGAAGTCTGGGAGTGTGATGCCTCCATTTCCTTCTTTTTTTTTCAGGAGAGCTTTGGCTATTCGGGTTTTTGGTGATTCCATATGAATTTCATCAATAATTGTTCTATTTCTTTGAAGAATGCCATTGAGATTTTGATTGGAATAGCATTGAATCTGTATATTTGCTTTTGGTAGGATGGCCATTTTAATAATGTTTATTCTTCCAATCCATGAGCAGGGGATGTCTTTCCATTTCTTTGTGTCTTCTTCTATTTCTTTTAACAGTGTTTTATAGTTTTCTTTGTATAGGTCCTTTACCTCTTTTGTTAGATTTATCCCAAATATTTGATTTTTTTTGTTTCGATAATAAAAGGGGTGGTTTTTTGATTTCTTCTTCTTCAGATTTATTGTTTGTGTATAGGAAGGCTACTGACTTTTGCGTGTTGATTTTGTATCCTGCCACTTTACTGAATTGATTGATGAGTTGAATTAGTTTTTCTGTGGAGATTTTGGGGTTCTCTATGTATATTATCATATCATCCGCAAATAGTGATAGTTTGACTTCTTCTTTTCCTATTTGGATTCCTTGGATGTCTTTCTCTTGTCTTATTGCTCTGGCTAGGACTTCCAGTATTATATTGAAAAGCAGTGGTGAGAGTGGACATCCTTGTCTTGTTCCAGATCTTAATGGAATTGCTTTCAGCTTTTCACCATTGAGAATGATACTGGCTGTTGGCTTGTCATAGATGGCCTTTATGATGTTGAGGTATGTTCCTTGTATCCCAAGAATTTCAAGGGCTTTTATCATGAATGGGTGTTGCACTTTGTCGAAAGCTTTCTCAGCATCTATTGATATTATCATATGGTTTTTATATTTCTTTTTGTTGATGTTTGGATAACGTTGATTGATTTTCGGATGTTAAACCATCCTTGTGCCCCTGGAATGAATCCAACTTGGTCGTGGTGAATTATCTTATGGATACATTGTTGGATTCTGATAGCTAAAATTTTATTGAGGATTTTTGCATCAGTGTTCATTAGGGAGATTGGCCTATAGTTTTCCTTTTTTGTGTTGTCCTTATTCGGTTTTGGTATTAGTGTAATATTGGCTTCATAGAACGTGTTTGGTATTGTCCCTTCCTTCTCAATTTTTTGGAAGAGTTTGTGAAGGATAGGCACTAATTCGTCTCTGAATGTTTGGTAGAATTCATTTGTAAATCCATCAGGTCCTGGGCTTTTGTTTTTGGGGAGGTTTTTGATTACCATTTCAATTTCACTAATTGTAATTGGTCTGTTTAGGTGTTCTATTTCTTCTTTATCTAGCTTTGGGTGATTGTAGAGTTGTAGGAATTTGTCCATCTCCTCTAGATTGTTGAACTTGTTTCCATATAACTGTTCATAGTAGTTACTGATTATTCTTTTGATTTCTGCTGTGTCCGTTGTGATTTCTCCTCTTTCATTTATGATTCTGTGTATTGTGCTTTCTCCTTTTTTCCTTTGTGAGCCTGGCTAGGGGTTTGTCTATTTTATTTATTTTTTCAAAGAACCAGCTCTTGGTTTCATTGATCTTTGGATTGTTTTTTTAGTTTCAATTTCATTTATTTCTGCTTTGGTTTTATTATTTCTTTCTTCTACTGGTTTCGGGTTTTTTTGTTGTTCTTTTTCTAGATCTTTGAGCTTCGAGATTAGGTTGTTTCTTTGAGTTCTTCTTGTTTTTTGATGTGAGCTTCTATTGCTATATTATTTCCTCTTATTACTGCTTTTGCTGCATCCCATACATTTAGGATATTGGTGTCCTCCTTGTCATTCAATTCAAAGAATTTTTTAATTTCTTCTTTGATCTCCTCGTTAGTCCAGTGGTCTTCCAGTAGTGTGGCTTTTAATCTCCATGAGGTAGGATAGTACCTTGCCTTCTTTTTATGATTTATTTCTAGTTTGATGCCTTCGTGGTCAGAAAAGATGGTTGGTATGATTTCAATCTTGGTGTATCTGTTGATGTTTGTCTTGTGCCCCAGTATGTGATCGATCCTGGAGAATGATCCGTGTGCGCTTGAGAAAAATGTGTACTCCGTTTTTTTTTGGTTTAGTGTTCTATAGATGTCTGTTAAGCCCAAATGCTCTAGGTCCTTATTTAGAGCTTTAGTTTCTTTACTTATTTTTTGTCTTGTTGATCTATCCATTGTTGATAGTGGTGTGTTGAAGTCTCCCACTACATATGTGTTTTCTCTGATGTCTGTTTTCAGAGAGGACAACAGTTGTCTGATATATTTTGGTGCTCTTTCGTTTGGTGAGTATATGTTAATGAGTGTTATTTCTTCTTGAAATATTGTCCCCTTAATCATAATGTAGTGACCATTGGGGTCTCTTTTTATTTTTTGAGTTGAAGTCTGTTTTATCTGATATAAGTATAGCTGTTCCTGCTTTCTTTTTTGGCCCATTTGCTTGTAGGATTGTTTTCCATCCTTTGACTTTGAGCCTATTTTTATCTTTTGTAGCTAAATGTGTTTCCTGGAGACAGCAAAAGGTTGGGCTTTGTTTCTTAATCCAGGCTGCAACTCTGTGTCTTTTATTGAAGAGTTTAGTCCATTTACATTTAGAGTTAATATTGATATGTTGCATCTGTATTTGCCATTATGTTTGTCTTTCCTTTGATTTTATTTATTTATTCTTTTAATAACTTTTTTTTTTTCGGTCTTCTTTCGTTGTTATTCGTCCCTCTGAGGTTCTGGCTTAGGATTCCTTGTAGTATTTTTTGGAGTGGGGGTTTAGTCGCAATGAAACTCCGGAGTTTCTCTTTGTCTGGGAAGGTCCATATTCTTCTTCATGGAGGAAAGAGAGCTTTGCGGGATAGAGTATTCTTGGTTGGCATCTGTTTTCTTGGAGTCTGTTGACTATGTCCCTCCACTCTCTCCTTGCCCGTAGTGTTTCTTCAGAGAAGTCTGATGTCAGCCTGATTGGTTTCCTTTGAATGTTATCTGTTTCTTCCCTCTTGTCAGCTTCATTATTTTTTCCTTGTCCTGGATTCTTGGGAGCTTTACTATTATGTGTCTTGCTGTGTTTTTCCTTTCGTCGTGGAAGTTTGGTGTTCTTCTTGCTTCTTGTATATCAATTTTCAGCTCCTTCTTCTCATTTGGGAAGTTCTCTTCAATTATATCCATGAAATTTTCTCTGTTCCTACATCTCTCTCCTCTCCTTCTGGAATTCCTATAACTCTTATATTCCTTTCCTCATGGAGTCAGATAGTTCCCGAAGTCTTTCTTCATTCTTTTTCCTTCGTACTTCTCTTTCCTTTTCTGTTTTGGTTCTTTTTATTTCTGTGTCTTCAAGATTACTTATTCGTTCTTCCATTTCATCTATTCTGCTTTCATTGCTTTTCCCAGAGTTCTTTAGTTCCTCCATTATTCTTTGATCTCCCGCATTTCTCTTACTTCCCTCTTTAGGGACTCAATTTCCTTCTTCTGATCTATCACTTTTTTAATCATGGCAATTTTTAAATTCTCTTTCTGGAAGGCTCAGAAGTTCTTCCAAGTTTGCTGTCGTTGCATCTGGGAGTGGTTTTCTTTTTGTGGTGTGCTTCTTTCCTGAGGAGTTTTTAGGTTGCGTGTGGTTCTTCTACTCCCTACTGTCTGTTTTCTAATTTGTCGTATGCGTTGGGACACTGTGTTGCTCGGACTGACTGACATCTTGGGTGAACTTCTCCGCTCCCCTCTGGCTCTTCCAGGAGCCATCTCTGTCTTCTGGGGGAGCTTTCTGCTGGTTTTAGGCAGTTTTTACTGAAGAAATGTCCCTGTTCTCAAATGGCGAAGCAGGATGCAGTCCCTGCGCCTCCGGTTTCAGGCACACTCTTCTGCGCACCCGGTCTGCCCCGGACGTGGGTGCCTGCTCCCTCTGTGGGCTCAGACTGCTGGTCGGAAGGGGCCTGGCGTGGAATAACTTCCCGGCTGGCCACTGGGTCCTCCAGAACCTTCTGCCTTTTCAAGCAGACTTAAGAAATGTCCTGTTTTATAGGGTGTTAGTGACTTTTTTTTTCTGGTCGCTAGGTGGCGCCAGAGATTTCTCCTATTGTCCTTGGGGGGCTGTTTTTCGCCTCCCCCACCCCGTGGGACAGAGAACAGAGCGGGAATGGTAGGGTACACCTCAACAGCTTTGGGGTGCTGTGTCTGCTTGTGCCCCACCGTCGTGGAGAAACCACCCCGAATTTTCGTGCCCCGGGTCTCAGTTCAAAGCCCTCAGGTCCAGGACGCGGGCTGTAGCCCAGTTCAGTGGCGCGGGAATGGCGCTTTTGCACCCGGCTCCCGTGCCTGGGCGCCTGGTTCCTGCTTACTCAGGGAGGGACCTTCACCTCAGTGAGGACCTCCGTGCGTCTCCCCGCAAGCCTAGGTCGTCTCCCCGCCAGCCTAGGTCACAGGCGCGGGGACCTGGGCAGCCGCGATCCAGTCTGCACTTGCTTTTCAAGCGCGCCAGGCGCGCCGCGTTTCCCGCGCAGGCTTACCGGCAGCCCGGGCTGTGTGCGCGTCTCCCGGGTCTTTGTTCTTCTCTAATGGCGGCCCGGAGCCGTTCGCTCACCGCCGCGGCGGATCCTGCAGGGTTCGCCTCAGCTCCCGTTCACGGGGTGTGGTGGCTGCAATAGTTCCATTCCGCTCACAGTCCCGCTTGCTGCGTCGTTTTCTTGTCGGTTGTTTTGGTTTGTGTTTCCTCCTCTCTGCTGGTCGGAGAGTGCCGCCTCTGTGGGGCGGGGGAGGGGAGCAGGGTTCTGCGCTTCCCTCCCTTCTAGTCCTCTTTTATGGCCACTTTCTTCTTCGGGCAGTTCGCTGGCGTCACCCGTTTATCTTCCGTGTCCCAGTTCTCACTGGGACCTGCCGCTTTTTCCTCCCTATTCACTTTTTTTAATGGGAGATCTTACTCGCAGCGTCTCCTCGCCGCCATGTTGCTCCGCCCCCTCCCCACCACTGGTCCAGCTTTATCCTCTCCTAGGTTTCCTCTTCTGCCTTGCTCTACCAGGGATTGCTATTGTCTTCAACAAACTCCACCTTCAACTTTCCTTCCTTTTTGAGTCCCCTTCTCTCCAATAGTTGTCAGCAGATGCTATCCTCCAAACCTCTCAAGATGCTGAAATCAAAATCTACGAGTAACAAGTTGTCACCTCCACTGTGCCAAAAAGTGACAGATGTCATCATTCAAGTATCTGAGGACCTTGGTGAGGAGCCTGTGTCTCTGGTTGAGGGATCTGGGGGAAGAGAATCCTAAGGTCTGAACCCAGAGGTTCCATTTGTGGGGGTAATGCACTTAGAAAACTAAGTGTGGGCCTGGAATAGTAACTCAAGCTTCTGACAGTTGCATACACCCATATCTCACCCCTGGATATATCCCAAGAATGGTGACCTAGACAGAA